>NC_048582.1:46812689-46990189 GCF_013265735.2 Oncorhynchus mykiss
TGGAAGGTGATGTAACAGATGGCTAGAATGTTTTTATGGAAGATCAAATAGTTAGTCAAAACTGCTACGTTGTGGCTTACATCCATATAAACTCTTTCTTCGTGGAACGTATCTCGTACAGTATAATTACAGTGTAATAACACTTGTATATAATTTGAGTTTCCATACCTATCTAGCTAAAACCACGTGTTTAAGATCTGAACACGTAACTAAACACTTTTCTGTAACACTTTTTAAACGCGCCAATGTGTTTAGAGTTTCAATGAAAACGTGTCACAATGTTTAGATTGTAAAGACCAGAACATGTTTACACGCTGTAACACTTTTTAAACACATTTATTCAACGCTAAAAACTGGGGGTGTTGTTTTCACAGGGTGTAAAGTTGTTTCCATATTTCCAAGCGTGCCTTTCAAGTGAATGTGAGCGAGACCCACCCACGACCGTGTCTGTTAGTGAAATAGATTGCTGCGTTCAATAAATGATATCCCTGAAGCCTTCACAAAGTGACTGCCTAAGTGAACGTGTTTCAATTCAAAGTAAACCCTTTATAACCACATACTGTATTACACGTTTCACAAGGCCTTTAGTTACGGCCTAGTTATCCTCAACATTGTGGTCTGAAAATCCTGGCTCATGGGCCACATCAGACGTGCCAGTCACAATAGGTTGGTTTGTGAAGTGATTTGAGGGAGGACACCCAACGATTAGAATATTTGATCAACCACAAGCTGCACTGAGTGACTGCTATGGTGAAGGACTTAACAAACAAGGCTACCTCAACCATCTAAACTGGAACAACCATCTCAGTAGCAGGTGCAATAAATCCGACCCCTTACAGATTGGATTAGTTTAGAACAATAGAAGTTGTTGTCTCTGTATAGTATAAGATCAATGAATCAGTCAATGTGCATGAGGAAACGGATATTAAAAGAAACGTTTTCTAAAAGTCTACGTGCGAAAAATCATGCTGGGAAATATGATGAGGCCTTTCCCATATATTTTCACTCTGAGAGAGTTAACGGAAATTAAGTCAATATAGCCGAGTAACAACAACACCAGGATTTCTTGAATCAAATGTCCTGTTCAGTTGTGCTGAAAGCTAGGTAGGGGGACAGACATCCCTAACACTCATCTGAATTAAAGGCAGGGAAAGTCACATCAATTTCTAATGACTAAATGTATTCCACGATGGGAAAGTAAACACTAATGTTTAAAATCTGAACACGAAGGAGATTTAGGTGTTCTCCTGGTTGGAAACTGACTGGAAAAAGCTGACTGTCATGTTTAGTCTTGCATTCTAAACGCCTGTGTTTAAGATGAGAACCTAAATAGCAAATCTAAATAGCTAATGGTTAAGTTTTAAACACTGACATTTAGGTTCTAAACGTGTCCCATGTTTCACATGTCCACATCACTAAGGAATTATCATGGTCCACACACACCAACGCAGTCGTGAAGAGGGCACGATAACGCCTCTTCCCCCTCAGGAGGCTGAAAAGATTTGGCAGCTGCATTGAGAGCACCCTGACTGGCTGATATCACCGCTTGGGATGGCAACTGCTCGGCATCCGACCTGCAAGGTGCTACAGAGGTTTGTGCGTACGGCCCAGTACATCACTAGGGCCGAGCTCCCTGTCATCCAGGAACTCTATTCCAGGCACCTCAATTACCTCGTACCCCTGCACATCGACTCGGTACTGGTACCACATGTTATCATTACTCATTGTGTATTTACAATGCATTCTGAAAGAATTCAGACCCCTTCCCTTTTGCATATTTACGTTACAGCCTTATTCTAAAATTGATCAAAAAATGTTCCCCATCAATCTACACACATTAACCCATAATGATTAAGCGAAAACAGGTTTTTAGAATTAAACACATTTCTTAAAAATAAAAAATGAAAATATATTATTTACATAAGTACTCAGACCCTTTGCTATGAGACTCACGTGCATCCTGTTTCCATTGATCATCCTTGATGTCTCTATAACTTGACTGGAGTCCACCTGTGGTAAATTAAATTGATTGAACATGATTTGGAAAGGCACACACTTGTCTATATAAGGTCCCACAGATGACAGTGCATGTCAAAGCAAAAACAAAGCTATGAGGTCCAAGGAATTGTCTGTAGCGCTCCAAGACAGGAGTATTGTGTTGAGGCAAAAAATCTCTGCAGCATTGAAGGTCCTGAAGAACACAGTGGCCATCATTCTTCAATGGAAGAAGTTTGGAAGCACCAAGACTCTTCCTATAGTTGGTCGCCCGGCCAAACTAAGCAATCGGGGGATACGGGCCTTGGTCAGGGAGGTGACCAAGAACCCGATGGTCACTCCGACAGAGCTCCAGAGTTCCTCTGTGGAGAAGGATAACCATCTATGCAGCACTCCACCAATCACACCTTTATGGCAGAGTGGCCAGGCGGAATCCACTCCTCAGTACAAGGCACATGACGGGCCTCCCAAGTGGCGCAGCGGACTAAGGCACAGCATCGCAGTGCTAGAGGCATTACTACAGACCAGCGTTCATTCCCGGGCTGTGCCACAAGTCCAATAGGACAGCGCACAATTGGCTCAGCGTCGTCTGGCTTAGGGTAGGGTTTGGCCGGAGGGGCTTTACTTTGCTCATCGCGCACTAGCAACTCCTTCTGGCGGGCCAGGTGCCTGCAGGCTGACCCCAGTTGGCAGTTGAACAGTGTTTCCTCCGACACATTGGTGCGGCTGGCTTCCAGGTTAAGGAGCACGGTCAGGTGGGTAATGTTTTGGAGGACACACCTTCGCCTCTCCCGACACACCTTCGCCTCTCCCGAGCCCATTAGGGAGTTGCAGCAATGAGACAAGATCGAAATTAAATGAATAAGGCACACGGCACGCTTGGAGTTTGCCAAAAGGCACCTAAAGCGCTCTCAGATCATGAGAAACAAGATTCTCTGGTCTGATGTAACCAAGATTGAACTCTTTGGCCTGAATGCCAAGCATCACATCTGGAGGAAACCTGGCACCATCCCTACGGTGAAGCATGGTGGTGGCAGCAT
The DNA here is from genome assembly GCF_013265735.2 of Oncorhynchus mykiss. NCBI lineage: Eukaryota > Metazoa > Chordata > Actinopteri > Salmoniformes > Salmonidae > Oncorhynchus > Oncorhynchus mykiss. Next base: position 46,815,725 of record NC_048582.1, read on the forward strand.
CATGCTGTGGGGATGTTTTTCAGTGGCAGGGACTGGGAGACTAGACAGGATTGAGGGAAAGATTAACAGAGCAAAGTACAGAGTGATCCTTGATGAAAGCCTGCTCCAGAGAGCTCAGGACCTCAGACTGAGGTGAAGGTTCCCCATCCAACAGGACAGCGACCCTAAGCACACAGCCAAGACAACACAGGAGTGGCTTCAGGACAAGTCTCTGAATGTCCTTGAGTGGCCCAGCCAGAGCACAGACTTGAACTCGATCAAACATCTCTGGAGAGACCTGAAAATAGCTGTGCAGCAAGGCTCCCCATCCAACCTGACAGCTTGACAGGATCTGCAGAGAAGAATGGGAGAAACTCTCCAAATACAGGTGTGCCAAGTTTGTAGCATCATACCCAAGAAGACTCAAGGCTGAAATCGCTGCCAAAGATGCTTCAACAAAGTACTGAGGAGAGTTTGAATACTTATGTAAATGTTTTATTTCCGTTTTTTATTTTGAATACATTTGCAAATATTTCTAAAAACCTGAGTTTGCCAAAAGCCACCTAAAGCACTGAGACCATGAGAAACAAGATTCTCTGGTCTGATGTTACCAAGATTTAACTCTTTGGCCTGAATGCCAAGTGTCACGTCTGGAGGTAATCTGGCACCATCTCTACAGTGAAGCATGGTGGTGGCAGCATCATGCTGTGGGGATGTTTTTCAGCGGCAGGGGCTGGGAGACTAGTCAGGATCGAGGGAAAGATGAACAGAGCAAAGTATAGAGAGATCCTTGATGAAGATCCTTGATGAAGTAAAGAGAGCCTGCTCCAGAGAGCTCAGGACCTCAGACTGAGGTGAAGGTTCACCGTCTAACAGGACAGCAACCCTAAGAACACAGCCAAGACAACGAAGGAGTGGCTTCGGGACAAGTCTCTGAATGTCCTTGAGTGCCATCAAACACATGTAAATAAGATAACATTCCACCTATTCCACTCCAGTCATTACCAGGAGCCCGTCCTCACCAATTAAGGTGCCACCAATTTCCTGTGGCTTACATTCAACAACGGAAATATGGCCAAACTCTAAAGGGATCGTTTCACATTCAAATAGATCTAACCAGCTCATTCTACATGTAGATACAACTCTAAAGCCCATTCATTTGAATGTTCTTTAGCTGCTGTAACTTATAAAATACAATGGAAGGATACTACCTGTATCTACACTCTCCAGTAGCCAGTTAATACATTTTGCCAGGCTTATCTGAAGACGTGCTTAGTGCATTAGTTTCTTTTGCACCGTTAAGTGCCCGTGTTGAATAATATAATACGTAGATGGTGTCCATAACGTAGATGGTGTCCCCACGCACCTCTATGATTCAGAGGGGTTGGGTTACATGCAGAAGACACATTTCGGTTGAATGCATTCCGTTGCTCAACTGACTAGGTATCCCTTTTCCCTAACGTAGGCTTAAAGCCCACCTGCTCTGATCTTTGATACAGTTTAATCAAATATTGTTTGGGGGAAAATGAATTATTGATATTGATTTCTGTCTGATGAAAACCTCTTCTCTCCAAAACAGAAACTTTTCAGGAATTTGAAAAAAATGACCATATTTTCCCATTAACGAAAATACAATTATGAAACTTCAGACGCAATTTAGAAAATATTTTCTTGGTCCTGGAATCATTAAATGATCAGTATACATTGAGGGGAGTTACTGCTTTAAATAAATGTAAACAAATAAAATAAATGAAAATAGGCTAAAATGTAGGCCTACTCTCAGTGTAGAAACAATGCTATCTAATCTACTGCCTGTCTTTTCTTGGCCCTCTACAAAGACCATTATGAGTTTGTCTTGTTTTATAGAAATGCTGATTCACCTAAAAATCCATTGTTTTGGGGATGAGAGCTGCTTAAAGAGATGACCATATTGTGAAAAAAAGCAAAATAAATAAAAAAGAATTAACAATATGGGGATGAGGTAGGTGGATAGGCTATTTACAGATGGGCTATGTACAGGTGTGATATGAGATATGAGTCTCCAGCTTCAGTGATTTTTGCAGTTCGTTCCAGTCATTGGCAGCAGAGAACTGGAAGGAAAGGCGGCCAAACTGAGTAATTGGCTTTGGGGGTGACCAGTGAAATATACCTGCTGGAGCGCGTGCCACGGGTGGGTGCTGCTATGGTGACCAGTGAGCTGAGATAAGGCGGGGATTTACCTAGCAAAGACTTATAGATGACCTGGAGCCAGTGGGTTTGGAGGCGAACATGAAGCGAGGGCCAGCCAACGAAAGCATACAGGTCGCAGTGATGGGTGGTAAATGGGGCTTTGGTGGCAAAACGGATGGCACTGTGATAGACTGCATCCAATTTTCTGAGTGTTGGCAGCTTTCCAATCTTTGGGGATCTCAGACAATACAAAAGAGAGGTTGAACAGGCTAGTAATATGGGTTGCAACAATTTCAGAAGATAATTTTTAGAAAGAGAGAGTCCAGATTGTCGAGCCCGGGTGATTTGTAGGAGTTCAGATTTTGCAGCTCTTTCAGAACATCAGCTATCTGGATTTGGGTGAAGGAGAAATGGTGGGGGCTTTGTCGGGTTGCTGTGGAGGGTGCCGGGCAGTTGACCGGGGTAGTGCAGAACGCTAATGTGTTCAATGCTAATGCAGAACGCCAAAGGATGTTTTTGTGCTGGTCAAGGGCAGACAGGTCTGGAGTGAACCAAGGACTATATCTATTCCTAGTTCTATTTTTTTTTAATAGGGCATGCTTATTTAAGATGGTGAGGAAGGCACTTTTAAAGAATAGCCAGGCATCATCTACTGACGGGATGAGGTCAATGTCATTCCAGGATACCCCGGCCAGGTCGATTAGAAAGGCCTGCTCACAGAAGTGTTTTAAGGAGCGTTTGACAGTGATGAGGGGTGGTCGTTTGGTTGTAGACCCCTTACGGATGCAGGCAATGAGGCAGTGATTGCTGAGATCTTGATTGAAAACAGCAGAGGTGTATTTGGAGGGCGAGTTAGTTAGGATGACATCTATGAGGGTGCAAGTGTTTACGGATTTGGAGTTGTACCTGGTACGGTCATTGATAATTTGAGAGAGATTGAGGGCATCAAGCTTAGATTGTAGGATGGCCGGGGTGTTAAGCATGTCCCAGTTTAGGTTACCTAGTAGCACGAGCTCAGAAGATAGATGGGGGGCAAACAATTCATATATGGTATTGAGGGAACAGCTGGGGGCAGAGGGAGGTCTATTACAAGCAGCAACAGTGAGAGACTTGTTTCTGGAAAGGTGCATTTTTAGAAGTAGAAGATCGAATTGTTTGGGTACAGACTTGGATAGTAATACAGAACTCTGCAGGCTATCTTTGCAGTAGATTGCAACACCGCCGCCTTTGGCAGTTCTATCTTGGCGGAAAATGTTATAGTTAGCGATGGAGATTTCAGGGTTTTTGGTGGTTTTCCTAAACCAGGATTCAGACACGGCTAAGACATCCAGGTTGGCAGAGTGTGCTAAAGCAGTGAGTAAAACAAACTTAGGGAGTAGGCTTCTAATGTTAACGTGCATGAAACCAAGGCTTTTACAGTTACAGAAGTCACCAAATGAGAGCACCTGGGGAGTGGGAGTGGAGCTAGGCACTGCAGGACCTGGATTAACCTCTACATCACCAGAGGAACAGAGGAGAAGTAGGATAAGGGTAGGGCTAAATGCTTTACGAACTGGCCGTCTAGCACATTCGGAACAGACAGTAAAAGGAGCAGGTTTCTGGGCACGATAGCATAGATTCAAGGCATAGTGTACAGACAAAGGTAAGGTAGGATGTGAGTACATTGGAGGTAAACCTGGGCATTGAGTAATGATGAGAGTCTCTAGAGACGTTTAAACCAGGTGATGTCATTGCATATGTAGGAGGTGGAACAACATGGTTGGTTAAGGCATATTGAGCAGGGCTAGAGGCTCTACAGTGAAATAAGACAATAATCACTAACCAGGACAGTAATGGACGAGGTATATTGATATTAGAGAGAGGCATATGTAACCAATTGAACATATGGGTCCAGTGAGTGGTTGGGCTGACTGGGGGCACGGCGATTCAGACAGTTAGCAGGCCGATGCTAACAAGCTAACAGTTAGTAGGCCGGGGCTAAACAAGCTAGCAGTTAGCAGACCGGGTTGGCAAGCAAGCAGTTAGCAGGGGCTAGCAGTTAGCAAACCGGACAAGCAAGCTAGCAGTTAGTAGACCGTGGCTAGCAAGTTAGCCTTTGGGGGACGTCGCGATCCTGATGAAAATGTTCAGAGTTTGAGGTAGGAATCCGGGGATATGGAGAGAAATAGGTCCGTTATGCTCTGGTTTGAGTCACGTTGTTCGAACTGGCGAGAGCTTTCCGAGCTAAATGTTAGCTGATGACCGCTAGCAATGGCTTGCTAACTGATAGCTGGTAGGTAGCCTAGCTGGCTAGCTTCAGTTGAGGGATTCCAAATCCGAAGTAAATAGGAATACTGTGGAAAAAAAGCAGATCCACGCCACATTGGGTTAGGCGGGTTGCAGGAGAGTATCTCGAAGTTGAGGTTTAGGAAAATATTTTTAAAATATATATATACAAGGGACAGGACAAAGACGTCTGACTGCTATATCCTATATCCTGTTACCTTCTATCAAATTGGATATTGTGAAATCAGGCTAAAATTCGTTGGAGGAAAAGGAAGGACCTGATCATTTGGCTGAGAAAAGGTTATCTGCGTTTTATTCAGGCAGCTCGTGCATGGCCAGCTGCAGATCCTCCCTCATGACGTGGCTGTAGGCAGCGCAGCCTGCAGGAGCTCCAGGATGTGTCCTTTCAGCAGCTCAGCTCATGTTCAAGATGCAGCAACAGCTGACAGAATGAACTTCCGATAAAGTTACGTTCACACAATAATGCGATTGTTGTGGATAGTCTGGTTAATATAATAGTTCGTTTAATACGTTTACATGCTTTGCAAGAAGAACGACTTTCCCTAATAATGTGTTTACATGGACACATCTGAAATCAGGCTGATGGGAAATGCAGTAAATGGCCAATCAAAATAAACGTTCTACCACAGTGAGCATTATTTTTGTGAAGACTATTTGATTCTGAGTTCGGACATGTAAAGTTTGTATGTGAAAATTATTCACTTGCACATGCGTAGAAAGATTGCTCAGAAAACCAGGTATGTTATCGGTGTATGCTTACACCGATGATTAAAATAATCAGAGTAAGGTGTCAACATGACTAATGCCATACTCGGCCTTCTGCCATAATCAGTTTAATATCGATTTTTTTTAGTGTGAATGTAAACGTATTGATGCCTCCACAGTTTTTTTGTGTTAACGCTTAATCAATCACAACATTTTGTAACCTACCACTGGCATGATCTGTCATTAAATCATGACGGAAATGTAAAGGACTCGAACCTGTTTTCTACAGGGGTAATGCAGATGCAGCAACAGTCGTGCAGTTGAAATTATTATACATGTAGGCCTGTCATTATTTGGTTTCCAAAAATGTGTTCGAACCTATATCAGTGGCGTGGTAGGCTGATGGTGCAATGAGGGAATGATTGCATACAGTAACCTATATGTCTATTTTTTTGTGTAGGCTACTTATCTTTTCTGATAAATTGATTAGCTGCTGAAATGTATTACGGAAATGGTCCGTTTATCTATGCAGACGTATTATTTTTGATGCTACTAATGGTAGTAAATATGTTTTTATTATCTATAAAGTTGAGGTGCAGAAACATTGTCATTTTACTGGTATTGCATCATCATTCTGTTTCGCCTGTTAACGTACCAGAGTTATTTAGCTAAAACGACATTTGACCTACTTTTCTAAAACAATTTATGTTGGATAATGAACAGGTTTTAAGGGTTAGCGGGTAGTGGCTATAGACTACATGTTGCTGGACTAAGTTTAGTGAAACACTTGTCTGCACAATGCTATGTTGACTTTAATTCATTGTGCTATGTAGTGGTTATAAGTTATGTAACTATTTAAAATGGAGCCTTTTCACCACCCAACAACCACGAACCTGACTGTGATTAGCCTATCGACTGTATATCACCGCATAACTGGCATTATCTTGACACAGGGGTTGTGCGTAATGCTGTTACGCAATTAAACCTCCATGGAGTGTAGACTGCAGACTCACCTATGGTGGTGATGACTGTGATGGCAAAGTAAAAAGATCCAGCAAATTTCCACTGAACCCCAGCCCTGTGGGGCTCGGCCTCCATAATGATGGTCTCCAGTTTGCGGTAGTCGTCCTCGCTAATGTTATATTTCCCTTGGAGACGCTTCTCCTCTGCCTCCAGTTGTTCTTTCTCCCGCATCTCGAAATCTGACTCCAGGGCATCGAACACCGCGGCCCCGACCAGCAGGTACGTGAACGTGCAGATGATCAGGGACAAGGTCCGCACGTTCTGCCGCTTCATGACCACCAGGATCCGGCGAGTGAGGGGCTCATGTCCCCTCGTATCCCCCGGGAAGGCTGCGCAGCAATCGGGAAAGCGTTGGCAGCGGCTGGAAGAGGAGGGACAGACTGGCGCGTGTTGGTGACGGTGGACGGAGGAGCAGTAGTGGAGATTGCTAAGAGTGTGATCCCTGTAACAGGTCCCCAGATCCTGCTCCGGGTTCGCAGAGAGACACAGAAGACTGCTCGATCTCCGGGACCACGAGCCCTGCAGCCTAGAAACTCTGCGCAAAACCTGCCCAAACCAAGTCCTCCCGGCGCGTAGTGCCATCAACAAGCAGTTGCTAGATTCCTCTGTTGTCTTCTTATCGAAGTCAACGTTTTTATAACGAATTCAATTAAACACATATGGCAAATGAATGTTCGATTATTTTCGTTGTGAATCTGTAAATGTTTGATGCAGTATTTTCAGGTTGTATGTCATGCATTCCTGGAAGATTTAAAGAGAAGTGAACCGATCCACGAGAGGTTAGATGAGGGTGAACCATCTTTTCGCATCTGCTCCCAGTAAGTTTCAATAAGCAGCAACCTGTTCATTTCGGCGCCTCATCCTCAAGTGGCAGGCTATTTTTAACAACGAACCATCCCCCCCCATTCGCACATAATTAATTGACTGTGTGGAATCCAGAAATACAGCTCAGAAATAGAAGACATCGCCCGAAGTTATTACCATTTGATTCACAATGTGCTGTGTTGAGTCGTCGACAAGACAGAGGGATAAATGAGGAGAGCGACACAACTGAGGATCCGGGAGGAAAAAAGGCTACTCACTCAATTGATTCGCGCTGTGGGGATCTGAACCCAGGCAATGATCAGCACATTTAACCAAACAGAGATGTGACACTGTGCACAGCATAATTCGTGTCCATTGCGCATTTATATACTACAGATTCCTTTCGTTATATCGGATCATATTGCCCTGCTTTATTGTAAAGATACAACTATCCCAAAACCGTGACTCGAAGAACCACCTCGTGATCAATAAATCAACATTGACAAGAGGTTCAGTTTCAAATGTTCCTTTCCTAGAATAGTGACGCGGTGTTCTGCCTCAGGACCAAAAGTGCACTGTCACTGTGTAGCCTACTTTAGCAACCAGGAGCAGGCAAACCCAAAATATCGGTATAGCCTAACTGATAAATGACAGAATTGGAAATTTCACAAAATCCAAATAATTAATGATCCTGGTGCATGTCTCCCATTAGGCGCGCGGTGACTACCGGCTCAACTGCGAGCATCCACGTGCCCTCGAGGCTTGAGCTGATTTCTCCGCGGGCTTCCAATCAACTGGAGTTGAATTAGAAAAAAACATCGGTTTTTCCTCGTTAGTAGAAGTTACTTGAGGCCATGAATTAACGCAACTTTCAGAGGATAGAGAGACAGAGATGATGATGCCGAACACTGCGTGTCCTCACAGGCTACTGATGCTAAGTGTGTGGATTCTCTCAGCATCAAAGTTATCTCCTGTGAGAAGTGTGGCAGGCTAGACCATTTAAGAGACTGTTGCGATCTGATTATCCATCTGTTCTATTTTAGTACACTCTATTTTAAGACATTCCAATTGTTGAACATCTTTACTTCAATCAGTCTTCCTCCCCAGGGACATCTGTTAATATCCCTCCCCACTTGTCACCCCACCCCTCTCCTCACCACAACTCCGGCAGCGACCACTACCACTCATTATCAATACGAGTTTACTTTCAAATACATGACTGCCTCACATATGATTGCTCTGCCAGCCGGGTTAGCCCAAATCTAATGAAACCCTAAATCGTTGTATGTGCCGGTAGCCAGTAGCCGCTGTCCATGGTGCTAGTTTACAGTCCGGGTTCGCATGCATGTGCACTGGAAGGACTAGGAAGCACCGTGCTGCAGCAGAAGATGCATCCATCTATGAAGATGGGTGTTCACAGACACCGTGTCAATTCCTCCGGTTCTTTTTCTGTCATTAGATATGCTCTAAGTCTGTATTTCCTTGATTGTGTAATTAACAACTCAAATATTGTAACAACATTTTGCAAAATTCAGAATTTCAGTTTAAATTATTATTATTATTATTATTATTTTTATATACCTTTATTTAACCAGGCAAGTCAGTTAAGAACAAATTCTTATTTTTAACATAACATTTTTAATAAAGTGGGTTAACTGCCTGTTCAGGGGCAGAACGACAGATTTGTACCTTGTCGGCTCAGGGGTTTGAACTTGCAACCTTCCGGATACTAGTCCAACACTCTAACCACTAGACTACCCAATTAGAGTGAAGGAAAATATAAATGCAACATGTAACAACTTCAAAGACTTTATTGAGTTACAGTTCATATTTGGAAATCAGTCAATTGAAATAAACTAATTAAGCCCTAATCTATGGATTTCACATGACTGGGAATACAGATATTCATCTATTGGTCACAGACATCTTAATGAAAAAAGATGGGGTGAATCAGAAAAGCAGTCAGTATCTGGTGTGACCACCATTTGCCTCATGCAGCGCTACACATCTCCTTTGCATAGAGTTAATTGATCAGGCTGATGATTGTGTCCTGTGGAATGTTGTTACACTCTTCCATGGCTGTGCGAAGTTGCTGGATATTGGAGGGAACTGGAACATGCTGTTGTACACCTCGATCCAGAGCATCCCAAACATGCTCAATGAGTACAGATCCTTGCGACATGGGGCCGTGTATTATCACGCTGAAACATGAGGTCATGTTGGCCGATGAATGGCACGGCAATGGGCCTCAGGATCTCGTCACATTATCTCAAATTTACATGAAATGCAATTGTGCTCGTTGTCCGTAGTTTATGCCAGCCCATACCATAATCCCCCCGCCACCATGGGGCACTCTGTTCACAATGTTGACATCAGCAAAATGCTCACCCACACAATGCCATACATGCTGTCTGCCATCTGCCCGGTACAGTTGAAACCAGGATTAATCCGCGAAGAGCACACCAGTGTGCCAGTGGCCATCGAAGGTGAGCATTTGCCCACTGAAGTCGGTTACGACGCCAAACTGCAGTCAGGTCAAGACCCTGGTGAGGATGACGAGCACGCAGATAAGCTTCCCTGAGGCGATTTTTGACAGTTTGAGCAGAAATTCTTTGGTTGTTCAAACCCAGTTTCATCAGCTGTCTGAGTGGCTGGTGTCAGACAATCCTACAGGTGAAGAAGCCAGATGTGGAATCCTGGGCTGGTGTGGTTATGCATGGTCTGCGGTTGTGATGCTGGTTTGATGTACTGTCAAATTCTGTAAAACAACGTTGGAGGCGGATTATGGTAGAGAAATTAACATTAAATTATCTGACAACAGCTCCGGTGAACATTTATGCAGTCAGCATGCCAATTGCAAACTCCTTCAACACTTGAGACATCTGTGGCATTGTGTTGTGTGACAAAACTGCACATTTTAGAGTGGCCTTTTATTGTCCCCAGCACAAGGTGCACCTGTGGAATGATCATGCTGTTTAATCAGCTCTTGATATGCCACACCTGTCAGGTGAATGGATTATCTTGGCAAATGAGAAATGCTCTAACAGGGATGTAAACAAATTTGTGCCAAGATTTGAAAGAAATAAGCTTTTTGTGCGTATGGAACATCTCTGGGATCTTTTATTTCAGCTGATAAAACATAGGACCAACACTTTACTTACATGTTGCATTGATATTTTTGTTCAGCGTCTCTTTTAACATGGTGAACTGATAATTCCAAGGGGTAGATAGACCTATCAACCCATCCCTCTCACATGCCCCTCTTTATCCAACAAAAAACAAAACCTTAAGATTTCCACAGTTTGAAATCCAATTATCAAAATGAATGATCTACAGGATTTACATAAGATCACAGTTTTCACATTCTCAGGATCAATCTTTTGTCAGAAATTAAAAACAGCTATTCTCTGGTCTGATGTCAGTTTCATTTGTATGGAAGACAGGCCTCAGAGTGCACCCAATCCACTCACTGTAATCAAGGCAATGTAGTGCCAATCCTTCAATACACTCTGACTCCATAATTTTGTCTTTTGTCTTTTGAGAGAAGTGTGAACTTAAAATCCCCTTGAACTTCATGATAGCATACTTAAATACGCTCAACTGTCAGTTCTCTGCCTTCTAAGGGGCCATAGGGAAAACTCATCCCTAAGGAAGGCTCACATGATCTAATGTTAACCATGGCTAATCAGAAAACAAAAACCTTTGGTCCTTTCTGAGAAGGGTCGTACTGGATATTAGTCTATGCCAGATGGCCAGCCCTCCTCCTAGAGAGATACTGAGTGTGCAGGGGTTTGATCTAGTCCAACTCCCATCTGATTCAGAAAATCAAGGTCCTGACAAGCAGCAGGGGCAGCAGGTAACCTAGTGGTTAAAGCGTTGGACTAGTAACCGAAAGGTTGCAAAATCGAATCCCCGAGCTGACAAGGTAAAAATCTATTGAAGTAGGATTGGAGCAAAAACCTACAGGAGGGCTATACTATAGATCCCCAGGAATAGGGTGACTGGCTACCCCCTAGTACATTTTTACCATCATTTGAGAGTTACTGGGATGAAAACGATCAATGAGTTCCTCCAAGTTTATTAAGTGAAGTGTCCTTCACATTTTAATTAGCCCAGAGTGCTTTCTGTTGTAAGTTACTGATGGGTAGCACAGCTATCTGCCCTAAACCTCTCCCCCATAGTCAACAAAATTAAGGATCATGGACTACCGGAGACAGCAGAGAGAGCACGCCCCCATCCACATTGATGGGGCTACAGAGGAGATGGTCAAACGCTTCAAGTTCCTTGTCGTGCACATCACTGACGACCTGAAATGGTCCCTTCACACAGACATTGTGGTGAAGAAGGAGCAATAGCGCCTATTAAACCTCAGGAGGTTGAATAAATTCCACTTGGCCCTTAAGACCCTCACAAACTTCTACCGATGCACCATTAAGAGCATCCCAACCCATCATCAGGGGAAAAATGCCTGCCCTCCAGGAAATTTGTCACAGGAAGGTGTCACAGGAAGGCCAAGAAGAGGATCAAGGACCTCAGCCATCTGAGCCAAGGCCTGTCCAACCCGCTACCATCTAGAAAGCAGAGACAGTACATGTGCATCAAAGCTCGGATCCTAGCCGACCTCTGCCGAGTACCCTGACCTGAACCTTATGTAACAGTATAACTTTAGACCGTCCCCTCGCCCATACCCGGGCGCGAACCAGGGACCCTCTGTACACATCAACAACAGTCACCCACGAAGCATCGTTACCCATCGCTCCACAAAAGCCGCGGCCCTTGCAGAGCAAGGGGAACTACTACTTCCAGGTCTCAGAGCAAGTGATGTCACCGATTGAACCGCTATTTAGCGCGCACCGCTAACTAAGCTAGCCGTTTCACATCCGTTACACTTAGTCAATGTTACTAACCAGCTACCACCCGATACTCTACCCTGCACCGTAGACTGAACACTGGTCATTTTAATAACATTTACATACTGTTTTAACCAATTTATATGTACAGTGATTTCAGAAAGTATACAGGCACCTTGACTTTTTCCACATTTCATGTTACAGCCTTATTCTAAAATTTATTAAATAAATGTTCCTCATCAAGCTACACACAATACCCCATCAAGACTAAGCAAAAACATAACATTTACATAAGTATTCAGACACTTTACTCAGTACTTTGTTGAAGAACCTTTGTCAGCGATCACAGCCTTGAGTCTTCTTGGGTATGATGCTACAAGTTTGGCACACCTGTATTTGGGGAGTTTTTCCCATTCTTCTCTGCTAATTTTCTCAAGTGCTGTCAGGATGGATGGGGAGCATCACTGCACAGCTATTTCCAGGTCTCTCCAGAGATGTTCGATCGGGTTCAAGTCTGGGCTCTGACTGGGCCACCCTAGGTCATTCAGAGACTTGTCCTGAAGCCACTCATGCGTTGTCTTGGCTGTGTGCTAAGGGTCATTGTCCTGTTGGAAGGTGAACCTTTGCCCCAGTCTGAGGTCCTGAGAGCTCTGGAGCAGGTTTTCATCAAGGATCTCTCTATACTTTGCTCCGTTCATCTTTCCCTTGATTCTGACTAGTCTTCCAGTCCCTGCCACTGAAAAACATCCCCACAGCATGATGCGGCTACCAGTATGCTTCACCGTAGGGATGGTGCCAGGTTTCCTCCAGACATGAGGCTTGGCATTCAGGCCAAAGAGTTCAATCTTGGTTTCATCAAGAGTTTGCCTTTTGGCAAACTCAAAGCAGGCTTTCATGTGCCTTTTACTGGGGAGTGGATTCTGTCTGGCCACTCTAACATAAAGGCCTGATTGGTGGAGTGCTGCAGAGATGGTTGTCCTTCTGGAAGATTATCCCATCTCCACAGAGGAACTTTAGAGCTCTGTCAGAGTAACCATCAGGCTCTTGTCACCTCCCTGACTAAGGCCCTTCTCCCCCGATTGCTCAGTTTGGCCGGGCGACCAACTCTAGGAAGAGTCTTGGTGCTTCCAAACTTCTTCCATTTAAGAATGATGGAGGCCACTGTGTTCTTGGGGACCTTCAATGCTGCAGAAATCTTTTGGTGCCCTTCCCCAGATCTGTGCCTCAACACAATCCTGTCTTGGAGAGTTACGACAATTCCATCATCCTCATGGCTTGGTTTTTGCTCTGACATGCACTGTCAGCTGTGGGACCTTATATAAACAGGCGAGCTTTACACCACTCTAGCCGACGCTTGGCATTGCACATGGTGATCTTAGGCTTGTGTGCGGCTGCTCGGCCATGGAAACCCATTTCATGAAGCTCCAGACAAACAGTTCTTGTGCTGACGTTGCTTCCAGAGGTAATTTGGAACTCGTTAGTGAGTGTTGCAACCAAGGACAGATTTGTACACGCTTCGCGAGTCAGCGCTCATCCTTATATAGACAAGTGTGTGCCTTTCGAAAACATATCCCATTAATTGAATTTACCACAGGTGGACTCCAATCAAGCTGTAGAAATATCTCAAGGATGATCAATGAAACAGGATGCACCTGAGATCAATTTCGAGTCTCATGGCAAAAGGTCTGAATACTTATGTAAACAATGTATTTTTATATATTTTTTATACATTTGCAAAAATGTATAAAACCCTGTTTTTGCTTTGTCACTATGTGGTATTGTGTGTAGATTGCTGCAGATGTTTTTTTAATCCATTTTAGAATAAGGCTGTAACTTAACAACATGTGGAATAAGTCAAGGGATCTGAATACTTTCCAAAGGAACTGTGTATGTAAATATAGTGCCTTCAGAACGTATTCATACCCCTTGACTTATTCCACATTTTGTTGTGTATATATATATTTTAAGGTATTACTGCGCTGTTGGAACTAAAACACAAGCATTTCCCTGCACCTGCGATAACATCTGCAAATCTGTGCACCGACCAATAAACCTTGATTTTATTTTGATTGACCACATCCCAGTTCAACACTAACCCTCAACCAAACCTAACCCTAACCTTAACCCTAGTCTCAACCAAACCTAACCCTAACCTTAACCCTAGTCTCAACCAAACCTAACCCTAACCTTAACCCTAGTCTCAACCAAACCTAACCCTAGCCTTAACCCTAGCCTCAACCAAACCTAACCCTAACCTTAACCCTAGCCTCAACCAAACCTAAACCTAACCCTAACCTTAACCCTAGCCTCAACCAAACCTAACCCTAGCTTCATGTCCACATCCCTGTTCAACCGTAACCCTTGTCTCAACCAACCCTAACCTTAACCCTAGTCTCAACCAAACCTAACCCTGACCCTAGCCTCAACCAAACCTAACCCTAACCTTAACCCTAGTCTCAACCAAACCTAACCCTAACCCTAACCCTTGTCTCAACCACAACCCTAACCCTTGTCTCAACCAAACCTAACCCTAACCTTAATTCTAGTCTTAACCAAACCTAACACTAACCTTAACTATTGTCTCAACCACAACCCTAAACCTAGTCTCAACCAAACCTAACCCTAACCATAACTATTGTCTCAACCACAATCCTAGCCCTAGTCTCAACCAAACCTAACCCTAACCTCAACTCTAGTCTCAACCACAACCCTAACCCTAGTCTCAACCAAACCTAACCCTAACCTTAATTCTAGTCTTAACCAAACCTAACACTAACCTTAACTATTGTCTCAACCACAACCCTAAACCTAGTCTCAACCAAACCTAACCCTAACCATAACTATTGTCTCAACCACAATCCTAGCCCTAGTCTCAACCAAACCTAACCCTAACCTTAACTCTAGTCTCAACAAAACCTAATCCTAACCTTAACTCTAGTCTCAACCACAATCCTAACCCTAGTCTCAACCAAACCTAACCCTAACCTTAACTCTAGTCTCAACCACAATCCTAACCCTAGTCTCAACCAAACCTAACCCTAACCTTAACTCTAGTCTCAACCAAACCTAACCCTAACCTTAACTCTAGTCTCAACCACAATCCTAACCCTAGTCTCAACCAAACCTAACCCTAACCTTAACTCTAGTCTCAACTATACCTAACCCTAACCTTAACTCTAGTCTCAACCACAATTCTAGCCCTAGTCTCAACTCAACCAAACCTAACCCTAACCTTAACTCTAGTCTCAACCACAATCCTAGCCCTAGTCTCAACCAAACCTAACCCTAACCTTAACTCTAGTCTCAACCAAACCTAATCCTAACCTTAACTCTAGTCTCAACCACAATCCTAACCCTAGTCTCAACCAAACCTAACCCTAACCTTAACTCTAGTCTCAACCACTATCCTAACCCTAGTCTCAACCAAACCTAACCCTAACCTTAACTCTAGTCTCAACCACAATCCTAGCCCTAGTCTCAACCAAACCTAACCCTAACCTTAACTCTAGTCTCAACCACAATCCTAGCCCTAGTCTCAACCAAACCTAACCCTAACCTTAACTCTAGTCTCAACCACAATCCTAGCCCTAGTCTCAACCAAACCTAACCCTAACCTTAACTCTAGTCTCAACCACAATCCTAGCCCTAGTCTCAACCAAACCTAACCCTAACCTTAACTC
The DNA here is from genome assembly GCF_013265735.2 of Oncorhynchus mykiss. NCBI lineage: Eukaryota > Metazoa > Chordata > Actinopteri > Salmoniformes > Salmonidae > Oncorhynchus > Oncorhynchus mykiss. The sequence goes on from NC_048582.1 coordinate 46,831,221, forward strand.
TAGTCTCAACCACAATCCTAGCCCTAGTCTCAACCAAACCTAACCCTAACCTTAACTCTAGTCTCAACCACAATCCTAGCCCTAGTCTCAACCAAACCTAACCCTAACCTTAACTCTAGTCTCAACCACAATCCTAGCCCTAGTCTCAACCAAAGCTAACCCTAACTCTAGTCTCAACCACAATCCTAGCCCTAGTCTCAACCAAACCTAACCCTAACCTTAACTCTAGTCTCAACCACAATCCTAGCCCTAGTCTCAACCAAACCTAACCCTAACCTTAACTCTAGTCTCAACCACAATCCTAGCCCTAGTCTCAACCAAACCTAACCCTAACCTTAACTCTAGTCTCAACCACAATCCTAGCCCTAGTCTCAACCAAACCTAACCCTAACCTTAACTCTAGTCTCAACCACAATCCTAACCCTAGTCTCAACCAAACCTAACCCTAACCTTAACTCTAGTCTCAACCACAATCCTAGCCCTAGTCTCAACCAAACCTAACCCTAACCTTAACTCTAGTCTCAACCACAATCCTAGCCCTAGTCTCAACCAAACCTAACCCTAACCTTAACTCTAGTCTCAACCACAATCCTAGCCCTAGTCTCAACCAAACCTAACCCTAACCTTAACTCTAGTCTCAACCACAATCCTAGCCCTAGTCTCAACCAAACCTAACCCTAACCTTAACTCTAGTCTCAACCACAATCCTAGCCCTAGTCTCAACCAAACCTAACCCTAACCTTAACTCTAGTCTCAACCACAATCCTAGCCCTAGTCTCAACCAAACCTAACCCTAACCTTAACTTTAGTCTCAACCACAATCCTAACCCTAGTCTCAACCAAACCTAACCCTAACCTTAACTCTAGTCTCAACCACAATCCTAGCCCTAGTCTCAACCAAACCTAACCCTAACCTTAACTCTAGTCTCAACCACAATCCTAGCCCTAGTCTCAACCAAACCTAACCCTAACCTTAACTCTAGTCTCAACCACAATCCTAGCCCTAGTCTCAACCAAACCTAACCCTAACCTTAACTCTAGTCTCAACCACAATCCTAACCCTAGTCTCAACCAAACCTAACCCTAACCTTAACTCTAGTCTCAACCACTATCCTAACCCTAGTCTCAACCAAACCTAACCCTAACCTTAACTCTAGTCTCAACCACAATCCTAGCCCTAGTCTCAACCAAACCTAACCCTAACCTTAACTCTAGTCTCCACCACAATCCTAGCCCTAGTCTCAACCAAACCTAACCCTAACCTTAACTCTAGTCTCAACCACAATCCTAACCCTAGTCTCAACCAAACCTAACCCTAACCTTAACTCTAGTCTCAACCACAATCCTAGCCCTAGTCTCAACCAAACCTAACCCTAACCTTAACTCTAGTCTCAACCACAATCCTAGCCCTAGTCTCAACCAATCCTAACCCTAACCTTAACTCTAGTCTCAACCACAATCCTAGCCCTAGTCTCAACCAATCCTAACCCTAACCTTAACTCTAGTCTCAACCACAATCCTAACCCTAACCTTAACTCTAGTCTCAACCACAATCCTAGCCCTAGTCTCAACCAAACCTAACCCTAACCTTAACTCTAGTATCAACCAATCCTAACCCTAACCTTAACTCTAGTCTCAACCACAATCCTAACCCTAACCTTAATTCTAGTCTCAACCACAATCCTAGCCCTACTCAACCAAACCTAACCCTAACCTTAACTCTAGTCTCAACCACAATCCTAGCCCTAGTCTCAACCAAACCTAACCCTAACCTTAACTCTAGTCTCAACCACAATCCTAACCCTAGTCTCAACCAAACCTAACCCTAACCTTAACTCTAGTCTCAACCACAATCCTAGCCCTAGTCTCAACCAAACCTAATCCCAACCTTAACTCTAGTCTCAACCAAACCTAACCCTAACCTTAACTCTAGTCTCAACCAAACCTAATCCTAACCTTAACTCTAGTCTCAACCACAATCCTAACCCTAACCTTAACTCTAGTCTCAACCACAATCCTAGCCCTAGTCTCAACCAAACCTAACCCTAACCTTAACTCTAGTCTCAACCACAATCCTAGCCCTATTATGTGCTTCAATTATCACCCTTTTTTTTACCATCATTTTACATTCACTGGCATGAAAACAATTCGTTTTGTGGCATGATGTTTACAGTGGAATTAGCCCAGAGTGCTTTCTATTGGAAGATACTGATGGGCATCTCCCATCTGAATTCATTTTAGGAAGAGAGAGGGCTGGTGATGGGGTACATTCACTGGAAAATAACGAAGTTTCTACACTGTAATGCATAAATCAAGTTTCCAACCGTGCTTAACTGCAACCATTTGGAGTCTGAATAGCTACTTCAATCAACACTGTCTGGATGGTTGTTTATTTAATGTAACCTTTATTTAACTAGGAAAGTCAGTTAAGAACACATTCTTATTTACCATGACGGCCTACACCGGCCAAACCCGGACGACGCTGGGCCAATTGTGCGCTTCCCTATGTGACTCCCAATCACGGCCGGTTGTGATACAGCCCGGATTCAAACCAAGGTGTCTGTAGTGACGTCTCTAGCACTGAGATGCAGTGCTTTAGACCGCTGCACCACTCGGGAGCCCCAGTGTTCTATCTATACCATCTATATATAACTCCATATTTTCTACTCATCCCTCGTGTCTCTGCTCTCCTCCCACCTACAGAGCTGTACATATTCCTGGAGAATAGTAAAAAATAAAGTTGGATAACAGCAGCAGGGGCCTCCAGTACTTTAGAGGATGTCTCCATGGTAAAGACAGAGTGAATCACTAGATGAGGGTGATTTTCCTCAATAGAGTAGCTATCAGCAAAGTCAGAGCTAGAAAGGGCATGGGGTGTTGGTTCAGGAAAGTATATATATATTTTTGTGTGTGTGTGTGTGGGGGGGGGGGGGGGTCGAGATTACATGATACTAATGTGGTTTATTGCAGTTTTTGGGATGTATTGAAAATTGCCAAATATAAAGCCTCTGTGTGTTAAATACAATATACTGTACTACTATGGACAAAAACATATTTTTCATTTTGGTGAGATTAAAAAAAAAAGAATCATTATGTGAAATATATGATAAATCCTGCTATGTGCGCATAGTGTAAATATCTTTTAACCCCTTTTTCTCTCTCTCTCTCTCTCTCTCTCTCTCTCTCTGTCTCTCTCTCTCTCTCTCTCTCTCTCTCTCTCTTCCACTTTCATTCACTCTTTTTCTCTCTCCTGTTTGTTCTACTGACTCTGTCTCTCGATCTCTTCCACTCTCTAACCCTCTCGATTTCTCTCTCTCTCTCTCTCTCTTTCTCTCTCTGTGCGTCTCTCACTTTCTCTCTCTGTGCATCTCTCCCTCTCTCTTTCTCTCTCTGTGCGTCTCTCTCTTTCTCTCTCTGTCTCTCCCTCTCTCTTTCTCTCTTTGTGCGTCTCTCTCTTTCTCTCTCTGTGCGTCTCTCCCTCTCTCTCTGTGCGTCCCTCCCTCTCTCTTTCGCTCTCTGTGCGTCTCTCTCCCTCTCTCTCTGTGCGTCTCTCCCTCTCTCTTTCTCTCTCTGTGCGTCTCTCTCTTTCTCTCTCTGTGCGTCTCTCCCTCTCTCTTTCTCTCTCTGTGCGTCTCTCTCTTACTCTCTCTGTGCGTCTCTCCCTCTCTCTTTCTCTCTCTGTGCGTCTCTCTCTTTCTCTATATGTGCATCTCTCCCTCTCTTTCTCTCTTTGTGCATCTCTCTCTTTCTCTCTCTGTGCGTCTCTCCCTCTCTCTCTGTGCATCTCTCCCTCTCTCTTGCTCTCTCTGTGCGTCTCTCTCTTTCTCTCTCTGTACGTCTCTCCCTCTCTCTTTGTGCGTCTCTCTCTTTCTCTCTCTGTGTGTCTCTCACTTTCTCTCTCTGATCGTCTCTCCCTCACTCTTTCTCTCTCTGTTCGTCTCTCTCTCTCTCTCTCTCTCTCTCTCTCTCTCTTTCCATTCATTTCCCTCACTTTGGTAGTTTCATTCACTCTTTTCTCTCTCTCTCTCTCTCTCTGTTCATCTCGCTCTCTCTTTCTCTGTTTGTCTCTTTCTCTCTCTCTCTCTCTGTTTGTCTCTATTCTCTCTCTCTCTCTCTCTCTCTCTCTGTCTCTCTCCCTCTGTTTCTCTCTCTGTGTGTCTCTCTCTCTCTGTGTCTCTCTCTCTGTTTCTCTCTCTGTTTGTCTCTCTCTCTCTGTCTTTCGCTCTCTGTTCGTCTCTCTCTATATCTTTCTGTTCGTTTCACTCTCTCTATTTTTCTCTTCCTCTCTTTCTGTTAGTTTCATTCACTCTTTTTTCTCTCTCGCTCTCTTTCTCTCTCTGTTTGTCTCTCTTCCCCTCTCTCTCTCTCTCACTAGCTCTCTCTCTCTCTCTCTCTCGCTCTCGCGCTCGCGCTCTCTCTATTCGTTTCTCTCTCTCTTTCTCGCTCTGTTCGTCTCTCTCTCTCTCTTTCTCTCTCTCTGTTCGTTTCATTCTCTCTCCCTGTTTGTTTCCTTCTCTCTCTCTGTTCATGTCATTCTCTCTCTCTGTTGGTTCCATTCTCTCTCTCTGTTCGTTTTCTTCTCTCTCTCGGTTCGTTTCATTCTCTCTCTCTGTTCGTTTCCTTCTCTCTCTCTGTTTGTTTCCTTCTCTCTCTCTGTTCATTTCATTCTCTCTCTCTGTTCGTTTCCTTCTCTCTCTCTGTTCGTTTCCTTCTCTCTCCCTGTTCGTTTCCTTCTCTCTCTCTGTTCGTTTCATTCTCTCTCCCTGTTCGTTTCATTCTCTCTCTCTGTTCGTTTCATTCTCTCTCCCTGTTCGTTTCCTTCTCTCTCTGTTCGTTTCATTCTCTCTCCCTGTTCGTTTCCTTCTCTCTCTCTGTTCGTTTCATTCTCTCTCTCTGTTCATTTCATTCTCTCTCCCTGTTCGTTTCCTTCTCTCTCTCTGTTCGTTTCATTCTCTCTCCCTGTTCGTTTCCTTCTCTCTCTCTGTTCGTTTCATTCTCTCTCTCTGTTCGTTTCCTTCTCTCTCTCTGTTCGTTTCATTCTCTCTCTCTGTTAGTTTCCTTCTCTCTCCCTGTTAGTTTCCTTCTCCTCTCCTGAGGACAAGGATCAACCGTGCACGGGAATCACTCAAGGCAACCCGCACTTCACTAAGGAAGCAGAAAGGAACCTGTCCAGGTTCCTTCAGAGGGGGCCGGCGGATGGATACAAGATCTGGAACAAAGACAAATTGAACAGGGTGAGACTAACATCTCTTGGAAACAATTAATAAAAAACAAACATAATAAAGACGGAGTCGGGACTGTACTGCCCTAGAGTAAAAGACGGTGTCGGGACTGTACTGCCCTAGAGTAAAAGACGGTGTCGGGACTGTACTGCCCTAGAGTAAAAGACGGAGTCGGGACTGTACTGCCCTAGAGTAAAAGACGGAGTCGGGACTGTACTGCCCTAGAGTAAAAGACGGTGTCGGGACTGTACTGCCCTAGAGTAAAAGACGGAGTCGGGACTGTACTGCCCTAGAGTAAAAGACGGAGTCGGGACTGTACTGCCCTAGAGTAAAAGACGGAGTCGGGACTGTACTGCCCTAGAGTAAAAGACGGAGTCGGGACTGTACTGCCCTAGAGTAAAAGACGGTGTCGGGACTGTACTGCCCTAGAGTAAAAGACGGTGTCGGGACTGTACTGCAGTTCTTAAAATTAAGATTAGAAGATTTTGAAGCAATCGTCATAATAGAAAACAAGTCATGGCCGTACTGTCCTGAGGAGAGAAGTACAGAGTCGTGACCGTACTGTCCTGAGGAGAGAAGTACAGAGTCGTGACCGTACTGTCCTGAGGAGAGAAGTACAGAGTTGTGACCGTACTGTCCAGAGGAGAGAAATACAGAGTCGTGACCGTACTGTCGTCTTCAGGATATGAGTTTCTGAAAATATCGTTATAATAAAAAGGAAGTTCTGATTATACTGTCCTAATAGGTGAAAACACGGAGCCGGGAAGGTACTGTCGTTGTAAGGAAAGGCGTGAAATGCATTATAAATGCCCTTTATAGTTGTGTGAATGGTGATATGAGAGTTGTGGGAATGGGGATATGAGAGTTGTGTGAGGGTGATATTAGAGTTGTGTGAATGGTGATATGAGAGGTGTGTGAATGGTGAATTGAGAGTTGTGTGAGGGTGATATAAGAGTTGTGTGAATGGTGATATGAGAGTTGTGTGAGTGGTGATATGAGAGTTATGTGAGGGTGATATGAGAGTTGTGTGAATGGTGATATGAGAGTTGTGTGAATGGTGATATGAGAGTTATGTGAGGGTGATATGAGAGTTGTGTGAATGGTGATATGAGAGTTGTGTGAGGGTGATATGAGCGTTGTGTGAATGGTGATATGAGAGGTGTGTGAATGGTGAAATGAGAGTTGTGTGAGGGTGATATGAGAGTTGTGTGAATGGTGATATGAGAGTTGTGTGAATGGTGATATGAGAGTTATGTGAGGGTGATATGAGAGTTGTGTGAATGGTGATATGAGAGTTGTGTGAGGGTGATATGAGAGTTGTGTGAATAGTGATGTAAGAGTTGTGTGAATGGTGATATGATAGTTGTGTGAATGGTGATATGAGAGTTGTGTGAGGGTGATATGAGAGTTGTGTGAATGGTGATATGAGAGTTGTGTGAATGGTGATATGAGAGTTGAGTGAGGGTGATATAAGAGTTGTGTGAATGGTGATATGAGAGTTGTGTGAGGGTGATATGAGAGTTGTGTGAATGGTGATATGAGAGTTGTGTGAATGGTGATATGAGAGTTATGTGAGGGTGATATGAGAGTTGTGTGAATGGTGATATGAGAGTTGTGTGAGGGTGATATGAGAGTTGTGTGAATAGTGATATAAGAGTTGTGTGAATGGTGATATGAGAGTTGTGTGAATGGTGATATGAGAGTTGTGTGAGGGTGATATGAGAGTTGAGTGAGGGTGATATAAGAGTTGTGTGAATGGTGATATGAGAGTTGTGTGAGGGTGATATGAGAGTTGTGTGAATAGTGATATGAGAGTTGTGTGAATGGTGATATGAGAGTTGTGTGAGGGTGATATGAGAGTTGTGTGAATAGTGATATAAGAGTTGTGTGAATGGTGATATGAGAGTTGTGTGAGGGTGATATGAGAGTTGTGTGAATGGTGATATGAGAGTTGTGTGAATGGTGATATGAGAGTTGTGTGAATGGTGATATGAGAGTTGTGTGAATGGTGATATGAGAGTTGTGTGAATGGTGATATGAGAGTTGTGTGAGGGTGATATGAGCGTTGTGTGAATGGTGATATGAGAGTTGTGTGAATGGTGATATGAGAGTTGTGTGAATGGTGATACGAGAGTTGTGTGAATGGTGATATGAGAGTTGTGTGAGGGTGATATGAGAGCTGTGTGAATGGTGATATGAGAGTTGTGTGAATGCTGATATGAGAGTTGTGTGAATGGTGATATGAGAGTTGTGTGAAACGAGTCCTATATTGACATTACCTGAAAGGCCGCTCAGCAAGGAAGAAGCCACTGCTCCAAAACCGCCATAAAAAAGCCAGACTACGGTTTGCAACTGCACATGGGGACAAAGATAATACTTTTTGGAGTAATGTCCTCTGGTCTGATGAAACAAAAATAGAACTGTTTGGCCATAATGACCCTCATTATGATTGGAGGAAAAGGGGGATGCTTGCAAGCCGAAGAACACCATCCCAACCGTGAAGCACAGGGGTGGCAGCATCATGTTGTTGGGGTGCTTTGCTGCAGGAGGGGCTGGTGCGCTTCAAAAAATAGATGGCATCACAAGGGGGGGAAATTATATGGATATAATGAAGCAACATCTCAAGACATCAATCAGGAAGTTAAAACTTGCTCGCAAATGGGTCTTCCAAATGGACAATGACCCCAAGCATACTTCCAAAGTTGTGGCAAAATGGCTTAAGGACAACAAAGTCAAGCTATTGGAGTGGACATCACAACGCTCTGACCTCAATCCTATAGGCCTATAGGAAATGTGTCCGCAGAACTGAAAAAGCGTGTGCGAGCAAGGAGGCCTACAAACCTGACTCAGTTACACCAGCTCTGTCAGGAGGAATGGACCAAAATTCAAGTTAAACAATTTAAAGGCAATGCTACCAAATACTAATTGAGTGTATGTAAACTTCTGACCCACTGGGAATGTGATGAAATAAATAAACGCTGAAATAAATCCATTCTCTCTACTATTATTCTGACATTTCACATTCTTAATATGAAGTGGTGATCCTAACTGACCTAAAACAGGGCATTTTTACTATGATTAAATGTCAGGAGTTGTGAAAAACTGTGTATAAATGTATTTGGCTAAGGTGTATGTAAACTTCCCACTTCAACTGTGTGTAGACAGTAAGGGGCGTGTAAAGTATTCCGAGAGGTTCAGAGTGGTCCCTTAATGGATCATTTAAACTGCCTTTTAGGCCTGACATTTTTTTTTTGGGGGGGGGGGGGAGATTTTGCAGCAAGAGGGGTTTTATCGAATAATCCCTTTTTCCGTAAAGTTAATTAAGACAGAATGTAAAATGTAACGACATAAAAAACGAATTAGCTCTTCCATCAAAATAATAATTATTGCGGAGCTAATGTGATGGAACAGAGGAATTTCAACATGTCGCAAGAGAAAAGACGCTTTTATTAAACCCACCAGCTCTTTCCAAATCAGTGGATGTCGATTTCAATTGTTTGACGGTTTTGTAAATAAATGCCTTTGCGCATTGTGAATTTTTTGCAAATAAATATTTGTACAAATTCTGGCCTATTTTCTGGTAATTGTGTCATTATTTTGTGTCAGATGTTAAGACTACAAACCATTATAATTGGGTTATTTGCGGGATTTGCTTGTCATTTCAATTGGCATAGGATCTATGTTACTGACCAAAATCCGGGTTTCTGATTGTAATTGAACTATTGCCATGGTTTCCTTAGCTAGATATATCAGCCAGTGTTTGTTTTAAGATGTAAACTGAACAATTTAGCAGCTTGCTTAGTTCAAATGTAAAGACTTATTCAACATGAATAGCGAAGCGATTGAGGTAATAGGTTTTTTGTGTTGCTTAATGGTCTACTGGAGAAGCCTACTGAGAATGGGGGGGGGGGTCGTAATTGAAATCACTGAATCAAATATTAATGATATGGATATGAACTGAATATATGCTTGTCAACAACAGCAAGTGTTTGTTATATAATGCATATAATGCATTCTAATAACAGCTGATCGGCAATTGCGATAGAGCTGTTACCATGATCATAATTGATAACTAAACATGGGTATTCTTATTGCATGATTAAACAAGGCTGCAACAGCGATGACTTGACTTTGGGGGCAGTAAGAGGCTCTAGTATTGTGAACGATCTTCGCTCCCACTGAAATTGATCTTTTCCGTTAGGAATTGGCTGATGTATTTTATAAATTTGGCGCATTACATGTTAATCTTACAATAATAGACATTTAATACGCGTGAAGCAGACAGTGAATATCCAACATATCCATACAATTTACAGTAACATTGTTGGGGTCGACTACAATGAAAATATTTCCTTCTAGTAAGGAGAGAATGATCATGTTTGGTTTGTTTTGTTTTCTAAACCTTAAGATAAGTGATAATGAGGAAGACATTATTGTAAACTTAATAAGTGTTGACAGTATGTGAGTGGTAATATGTTATTTGTGTTTTTTTGGATAGCACTCTAATAATGCCATATTTTGGTCAATTGAAAAAGCTGAGGTTTCAATACAAGGTTACATGATGAATAGAAGGATTTTGAGCCTTGAGACTGACAAATTAGATAAGCCGGGAGTGACTAGTGAGTGAGTAGTGCTCACTGAACTCAAACAGGCTGTAAGGGCCAAAATGGGACATTTGGAGCAGAGGTGTTTAATAGTTGAATGGGAGACGTTCTTTGACTATTTCTAATTATTATTACTACATTTTATAGTTTGGGTAACACCAGTGAATTTAAGCAAGAAGGTAATGTGATTTAAATTGACAATCTGTTTTCAAGTATTTAAAGTAGATTGAAGTAAATGTTTTGGCAGCAACCTTTAAGCTGATAAACCAGCACTAACTTTTTGAAGGTTCAAACAGATTTGTTAAACAACAGATTTTATATTTTGACTAAATTAATGTAACAGGTTAAAAAGATAAGATTACCAGAAAGGGGCTCTGGGATAGGTTTTTCTAGAAGGTATTTATTCCACTTAAAGGGACACTGTATCATCTGATGTGTTTTAAGTTTATCCTACGGTTTGCAGGCACCCATACACAACACAATTGTTATGAATATTTGTTAGTATTTTTAGTACCATGTCTGAATTATTGAGTGGATTTCTTTTATTTAGGTTTAGTTGGTTTGTCACAGGTTAGAAAGGATGCACCTTAAAGGGCACACAATGTTTTCTATTGTCAGAGTTTCGGTTGAACACGTCAATTATTTTGATAAGGAATGTACTGAAAAACAACCAATGTAAACCTGGTACACAAGATGTTTGAAATGTTTTTAAATAATTAGCCTGAGGTTCAGGGAAAGGAACACTCATTTGAATGACCTTTGAACTCTGTTCTGACTTTATAGTGTGGCCTGATCACCCTCACTAGAAAGGCTAGAAACATTGGCTAAGATTTAAATGAAATATGTGATGCTGCTGAATTACAAAGAAGTTTATAATTTCTCAATAGTCCTATGTGTGATTCGGACCGAGAGAGAGAGAGAGAGAGAGCTGCCTCTGAAGGAGGGAAGCCTGTCTCTAATCCATTCCCTCTCCCTATCTTTCTGTACATTTCATTCTCTCTCTCTCCCTATCTTTCTGTACATTTCATTCTCTCTCTCTCCCTATCTTTCTGTACATTTCATTCTCTCTCTCTCCCTATCTTTCTGTACATTTCATTCTCTCTCTCTGTCCCTATCTTTCTGTACATTTCATTCTCTCTCTCTCCCTATCTTTCTGTACATTTCATTCTCTCTCTCTCCCTATCTTTCTGTACATTTAATTCTCTCTCTGTCCCTATCTTTCTGTTCATTTCATTCTCTCTCTTTCCCTATCTTTCTGTTCATTTCATTCCCTCTCTCTCCCTATCTTTCTGTACATTTCATTCTCTCTCTCTCCCTATCTTTCTGTACATTTCATTCTCTCTCTCTCCCTATCTTTCTGTACATTTCATTCTCTCTCTCTCCCTATCTTTCTGTTCATTTCATTCTCTCTCTCTCCCTATCTTTCTGTACATTTCATTCTCTCTCTCTCCCTATCTTTCTGTTCATTTCATTCTCTCCCTCTCCCTATCTTTCTGTACATTTCATTCTCTCTCTCTCCCTATCTTTCTGTACATTTCATTCTCTCTCTCTCCCTATCTTTCTGTTCATTTCATTCTCTCCCTCTCCCTATCTTTCTGTACATTTCATTCTCTCTCTCTCCCTATCTTTCTGTACATTTCATTCTCTCTCTCTCCCTATCTTTCTGTACATTTCATTCTCTCTCTCTCCCTATCTTTCTGTACATTTCATTCTCTCTCTCTCCCTATCTTTCTGTACATTTCATTCTCTCTCTCTCCCTATCTTTCTGTACATTTCATTCTCTCTCTCTCCCTATCTTTCTGTACATTTCATTCTCTCTCTCTCCCTATCTTTCTGTACATTTCATTCTCTCTCTCTCCCTATCTTTCTGTACATTTCATTCTCTTCTCTCCCTATCTTTCTGTTCATTTCATTCTCTCTCTCCCTATCTTTCTGTACATTTCATTCTCTCTCTCTCCCTATCTTTCTGTACATTTCATTCTCTCTCTCTCCCTATCTTTCTGTACATTTCATTCTCTCTCTCTCTCCCTATCTTTCTGTACATTTCATTCTCTCTCTCTCCCTATCTTTCTGTACATTTCATTCTCTCTCTCTCCCTATCTTTCTGTTCATTTCATTCTCTCTCTCTCCCTATCTTTCTGTACATTTCATTCTCTCTCTCTCCCTATCTTTCTGTACATTTCATTCTCTCTCTCTCTCCCTATCTTTCTGTACATTTCATTCTCTCTCTCTCCCTATCTTTCTGTACATTTCATTCTCTCTCTGTCCCTATCTTTCTGTTCATTTCATTCTCTCTCTCTCCCTATCTTTCTGTACATTTCATTCTCTCTCTCTCCCTATCTTTCTGTACATTTCATTCTCTCTCTCTCCCTATCTTTCTGTACATTTCATTCTCTCTCTCTCCCTATCTTTCTGTACATTTCATTCTCTCTCTCTCCCTATCTTTCTGTACATTTCATTCTCTCTCTCTCCCTATCTTTCTGTACATTTCATTCTCTCTCTCTCCCTATCTTTCTGTTCATTTCATTCTCTCTCTCTCCCTATCTTTCTGTACATTTCATTCTCTCTCTCTCCCTATCTTTCTGTACATTTCATTCTCTCTCTCTCCCTATCTTTCTGTACATTTCATTCTCTCTCTCTCCCTATCTTTCTGTACATTTCATTCTCTCTCTCCCTATCTTTCTGTTCATTTCATTCTCTCTCTCTCCCTATCTTTCTGTACATTTCATTCTCTCTCTCTCCCTATCTTTCTGTACATTTCATTCTCTCTCTCTCCCTATCTTTCTGTACATTTCATTCTCTCTCTCTCCCTATCTTTCTGTTCATTTCATTCTCTCTCTCTCTCCCTATCTTTCTGTTTGTTTCATTCTCTCTCTCTCCCTATCTTTCTGTTCATTTCATTCTCTCTCTCTATCTTTCTGTTTGTTTCATTCACTTTCCTTCTCTCTTTTTCTCTCTCTCTCTCTCCCTCTTTCTTTCTTTCTTTCTTTCACTTTCTTTCTGTTTGTTTCATTTACTCTCTCTGTGTATGATCTAGCACACTGCTTCTCAGCTGTGTGTAACGCAGCATAGATTGGTCCAGTCTCTCTTTCCTCTCTTTCTCTCTCCCTCTCTTCTGTCTCTCTCTCCCTCACCCCCTGTATCTCTCCCTCTGCAGCATCCCCCTATCTCTTTCTGAATCTCTTCCTCCCCCCTTTCTATGTTTTGGCAGTTAACCAATTGTGTTCTCAGTAGGCATCCCATTCCAGTAGTGATTGATATGGCGGATTAACTTTCCGAGTGGCTTCTGTAATCAGCCCAGACACCATGAGGCCCCTTCCTCCAATTACATTCACCACAGGTCGCTGGAGACAATAATCATTATACCATTGAATGGGTGTCTGTAGAGCAGTGGCGACCTGCCTGTTTTGCATGTTATTTCGGAATTAATACGTGTCACATATCAGTTTGCAAACAGTGTAAAAACATTTTAAAAATCATTGAGTTAATAAAGCTGCATACAAACATGGTTTCTTTTTTGTTTTCTTGAGTCAGGCAGCTCCAAAATGCAGGTGTTTCAGCCTAGCTCAGTGTTTTCTGAGCGTATGGGTTGGTAATGTTCTCTAGTTGTGCCATGATTGGCTCAGTGTTCAGTCATTCATGGGGGCACTATGTCACCGACAAAATCTACAGGTAATGCTCCACCACTTTTGTGGTGCTCCTTGTCATATGGAGATAAATTATTGATAAAATATATCGGTGCTCATCGGTCATTGGGCATAAACATTACACAAGTTGGAAATTGCAAATTCAACAATGAGTGGTTTGGAAGGAATCAATGGCTAACTGCAAGCATTGTAAAGCAATTACTAGCCTGCTATTCAGTGGAGAGGGTGTGTGGTCCCAAGTCTGGGTTTAAGGGTCTCTTTTCCAAGCTTAAAATGATAAACAATCCAGCATGATTTCTGCTGCGCTCAAAACAACTGTTAACTCGGAACTGGGAAATCTGACTTCAGTGAGTTCAGGACAACTGGGAGATTGGGAAAAAACAAGCTCCAACTAGGGAAATACGTTTTGAACAGTCCTCCAACTCGTAATTGTTTGTCAGGAAGTCGGGCCTCTTTCTAAAGCTATGACCTGAAGATCCCTGAAGATCATGATTCGACCTTGTTTTTTTCCGAGTTCCCAGTTGTCTTCAAACCACCATAAATCTAGAGAATACCCGACTTTGATGACAAAATTTGCCCATGAAGGGCCATCGTGCCACCTTCCTGTTCAAGTAAGCACAGTACAACAAGGTGAGTCCAAAAATGTCTTGCATGGTACTGCATAAATGATGTAATATGCCAGGGAGATATGTACAGTGCCTTGCGGAAGTATTCGGCCCCCTTGAACTTTGCGACCTTTTGCCACATTTCAGGCTTCAAACATAAAGATATAAAACTGTATTTTTTTGTGAAGAATCAACAACAAGTGGGACACAATCATGAAGTGGAACGACATTTATTGGATATTTCAAACTTTTTTAACAAATCAAAAACTGAAAAATTGGGCGAGCAAAATTATTCAGCCCCTTTACTTTCAGTGCAGCAAACTCTCTCCAGAAGTTCAGTGAGTATCTCTGAATGATCCAATGTTGCATAAATTAGGTTTGTAAATGTATTTAACTAGGCAAGTCAGTTAAGAACAAATTCTTATTTACAATGATGGCCTACCACGGCCAAACCCAGAGGACACTGGGCCAATTGTGCGCCACCCTATGGGACTCCCAATCACGGACGGATGTAATACAGCCTGGATTTGAACCAGGTACTGCAGTGATGCCTCTTGTACTGGGATGCAGTGTCTTAGACCACTGCACCATTCGGGAGCCTAAGGACACTCACACATTCAAATAGTGCTTTAAACATACAATGTTTTCAAAGTACATATTTTGCATACATGATTAGATTGGTTATGTTCATTTATACAGTATTTGTTGTGTTCTCACCTGGGATTTGAACTCGCAACCTCTTGGTGCACAGCATTCTTATCTTGCTGCTTCGCACCATGTCTGTGTCAATGACTGAGTTCACCTGTAAATCTCACTTCTTAAAAGTACACTCAAGAAAAAATATTTTATTCATCATAGTCAGTGGATTAGAGTACTTAAGTGAAAATACTTGAATATACTACTTAAGTGTTTTTTTGGGGGGTATCTGTAGTTGACAATTTATATTTTTGACTACTTTTACTTCATTGCATTCCTAAAGAAAATAATGTACTTTTTACTCCATACATTTTCCCTGACACCCAAAATATCTCCTTACATTTTGAATGCTTAACAGGACAGGAACATTGTCTAATTCACACACTTATCAAGAGAACATCCCTGATTATCCCTACTGCCTCTGATCTAGCGGACTCACTAAACTCGTGCTTCGTTTGTAAATTATGTTGGAGTGTGCCCCTGACTATGCTTAAAAAATATATAATATATAAAATCAGCAAAAAAAGAAACGTCCTCTCACTGTCAACTGCGTTTATTTTCAGCAAACTTACAAAGGTGTAAATATTTGTATTAACGTAAGATTAAACAACTGAGACATAAACTGAGCAAGTTCCACAGACATGTGACTAACAGAAATGGAGTAATGTGTCCCTGAACAAAGGGGGGGGGGGGGGGGGGGGGGGTCAAAATCAAAAGTAACAGTAACAGTCAGTATCTGGGGTGGCCACCAGCTGCATTAAGTACTGCAGTGCTTTCTCCTCCTCATGGACTGCACCAGCTTTGACAGTTCTTGCTGTGAGATGTTACCCCACTCTTCCACCAAGGCACCTGTAAGTTCCCAGACATTTCTGGGGGGAATGGTCCTAGCCCTCACCCTCCAATCCAGCAGGTCCGAGACGTGCTCAATGGGATTGAGATCTGGGCTCTTCACTGGCCATGGCAGAACACTGACATTCCTGTCTTGCAGGAAATCACGCACAGAACGAGCAGTATGGCTGATGGCATTGTCATGCTGGAGGGTCATGTCAGGATGAGCCTGCAGGAAGGGTACCACATGAGGGAGGAGGATGTCTTCCCTGTAACGCACAGCATTGAGATTGCCTGCAATGACAACAAGCTCAGTCTGATGAAGTTGTGACACAATGCCCCAGACCATGACGGACCCTCCACCTCCAAATCAATCCCGCTCCAGAGTACAGGCCTCGGTGTAACGCTCATTCCTATGACGATAAACGAAAATCCAACCATCACCCCTGGTGAGACAAAACCGCAACTCAATGAAGAGCACTTTTACCAGTCCTGTCTGGTCCAGCGACGTTGGGTTTGTGCCCATAGGCGACGTTGTTGCCAGTGATGTCTGGTGAGGACCTGCCTTACAACAGGCCTACAAGCCCTCAGTCCAGCCTCTCTGTGCCTATTGCGGACAGTCTGAGCACTGATGGGGCGATTGTGCGTTCCTGGTGTAACTCGGGCAGTTGTTGTTGCCATCCTGCCACTGCAAGGACGATCAGCTGTCCGTCCTGTCTCCCTGTAGCGCTGTCTTAGACGTCTCATATTAAGGACATTGCAATTTATGACCCTGGCCACATCTGCAGTCCTCATGTCTCCTTACAGCATGCCTCAGGCACGTTCACGCAGATGAGCAGGGACCCTGGGCATCTTTCTTTTGATATTTTTCAGAGTCAGTAGAAAGGCCTCTTTAGTGTCCTAAGTTTTCATAACTGTGACCTTAATTGCCTACCATCTGTAAGCTGTTAGTGTCTTAACAACCGTTCCACAGGTGCATGTTTATGAGTTGTTTATGGGTGTCATGGCCGTCAAAAGAAGTGGACCAAAGTGTAGCGTGAGCGAACATTTTCCTTTTATTTAAAATGGCGCCGAAGAAACAACAAACGAAGAAACAACTGTGAAACTCATAGGGCTATAGTGCCACTAACAAAAGTCAACTTCCCACACTGAAGGAGGGATAAAGGTCTACCTAAGTATGATTCCCAATCAGAGACAACAATAGACAGCTGTCCCTGATTGAGAACCATACCTGGCCAAAACATAGAAATAAAGAAAGATACAAAACATAGAATGCCCACCCCACATCACACCCTGAACTAACCAAATAGAGAAATAAAACAGCTCTCTAAGGTCAGGGTGTGACAGTACCACATCCCACCCCCCAAAGGTGTGGACTCCGGCCGCAAAACCTGAACCTTATAGGGGAGGGTCTGGGTGGGCATCTATCCGCGGTGACGGCTCTGGTGCGGGGCGTAGACCCCGCTCCACTTCTGGCTCACCCCACTTTGGTGGACCCTCGCCGCCGACCTCGGACTGGGGACCCTCGCCGCGGGCCCCGGACTGGGCACACTCGCCGCGGGCCCCGGACTGGGCACCCTCGCTGCGGACCCCGGACTGGGCACCCTCGCTGCGGACCCCGGACTGGGCACCCTCACTGCAGGCCCCGGACTGGGCACCCTCGCTGCAGGCCCCGGACTGGGGACCCCCGCTGCGGGCCCCAGACTGGGCACCCTCGTTGCGGGCCCCAGACTGGGCACCCTCGTTGTGGGCCCCGGACTGGGCACCCTCGTTGCGGGCCCCGGACTGGGCACCCTCGCTGCGGGCCCCGGACTGGGCACCCTCGTTGCGGGCCCCGGACTGGGCACCCTAGCTGCCGGCCCCGGACTGGGCACCCTCGTTGCGGGCCCCGGACTGGGCACCCTAGCTGCCGGCCCCGGACTGGGCACCCTCGCTGGGGGCCCCAGACTGGGAACCCTCGCTGCGGGCCCCCTTTGCCGTCCAGGAGGTCATTCCATGTCCAGTCCACCTTTTTACCACGCTGCTTGGTCCTTTTGTGGTGGGTAGTTCTGTCACGGCCGTCGAAAGAAGTGGACCAATGTGCAGCGTGGTGAGCGAACATGGTGAGAAAACATAGAAATAAAGAAAGATAGAAAACATAGAATGCCCACCCCACATCACACCCTGAACTAACCAAATAGAGAAATAAAACAGCTCTCTAAGGTCAGGGCGTGACAATGGGTCATTGAACAAGCATGGGAAACAGTGTTTAAACCCTTTTCAACAAAGATCTGTGAAGTTATTTGGATTTTTACGAATTATCTTTGAAAGACAGGGTCCTGAAAAAGGGACGTTTATTTTTGGGCTGAGTTTATATGAAAATGGTGTCCTCTGGTTTGCGTAATATAAGGAATTTTAAATGATTTATCCTTTTACTTTTGATACTTTGAGTATATTTGAGCAATTACATTTACTTTTGATAAAGTATATTTAAATCCAAACACTTTTAGACTTTTATTCAAGGAATTTTACTGAGTGAATTTCACTTGAGTCACTTTCTATTAAGGTGTCTTTACTTTGACTCAAGTATGACTTTGGGTACTTTTTCCACAAGTATGACTTTTGGTACTTTTTCCACAAGTATGACTTTGGATACTTTTTCCACCACCGATCGTAGTGAGTAACGACTAACATTAAAACAGAAAACCCTAATTAAGTAAATCAAAGAGGATAACTGACACAGACACTGTGGCAGGAAGATCAGAATACCGTGAACCAAAAAGTTGTGAGTCATGTTAGTCATTTAGCAGACACTCTTATCCAGAGCGACTAGGGTTAAGTGCCTTGCTCAAGGTCACATGGAAAGATTTCTCAACTAATCGGCTGAGGGATTCAAACCAACAACCTTTCAGTTTACTGACACAATGCTCTTAACCACTAGGCTACCTGCCAAGTCTCAAGTAAGGACATGTTGAATAATGATTACGGTTATACATTTGAAAATGTGTGTTAAAAACACTGTGTGTGGGTGTCCCTGACCTCAAGTTGGAGCTAAATTTGGGCCAGTATGTTTTTTTAAATTTCAGGTAACACTGACTGGAAAATTGAGTAAACAAAAAAAAGCTGTGGAACCAGTCACTAAATAATAATTGTTTGAATCAACTAGATTTCTTTTTACAGTGTGTAGGGGTTTCCTCGCTAGGTGTCTGGCTTTTCCCCACCCATCTCACTACACCACAGACTGGGTGCTAAGGTAAAACAGTTCCTTGTGCCGATGTCTACCACAAGACTGTGTTAGTCTGCAGATAATCTCGTGGACAGAATACGTAAACAGAAATCAAATCAAATTGTATTTGTCATGTCCCGAATACAACAGGTGTTGTATTCACCTTACAGTGAAATGCTTACTTGCAAGCCTTTAACCAACAATGCTGTTTTAAGAAAAATAAGTGGTCAAGTATTTCAATTAAACTGAAGTAAAAAAAAATAGTTTTTCCTTTATGAAAAAATAGAAAATAGAAAAATAGCAAATAATTAAGGTACTGGTAAAGAGTCAATGTGCAGGGTGCCTTAGATCTGTCATGGTACAACAGGATGCGTGAGATAACGAGTGCCATTAGTTACGGTGCTTGGGTTTTTCCATCACTGGTTACTTGGACAAATCACAACTTCAGAGGTGTTAGCATCTTTCGAATTTCAGAAGGGGACATTTACAAAAAGAGAGGGTGTAGTTCTTTGTTTCCGGTTCCGATCCTCGTGCTATCTTTTCTCTTAACATGTATGGGCCCAGAACTCAATCGAGCATCTAACCAATTACGCAAGACTTTAGTTCTAGGTTAACCAAGATTAGCCTAGGCGTTAGCTTGGAGAGCTAACGCAAGTCGTCAGATCTTCAGGTGCATTTATGCCTACTTCACAATCATGCAGTTGAGCATTTCTTTGTTTATACTGACAGATTATTTTATAGCTCCTATAGCTTAATTAGCTCAATCCACTTCTAGCAAGCTTAGTTTAGCCAGGGGCACTATGCACCATGCACGTCATATAGACAGTGGAATAGACATAACACAGTTGTCAGAGGACTGCTCTGTGTTTCACCGCAATCTGCTCTCCACCTTTCTTTGATCATTTACATATCAAGGTTGTTGAAATGTATGAATGGACGTGACTATACTTCTAAATGGAGAAACAACAGAAAGATATTTAATTCAACGGCTTCTTGGGGCTTCATCTGCATAAAGCCTTTGGGTTTTTACGTTCTTTTTCTTTGGGGTAAAAAAACAAATCATTTCCTCCTATTGTGATTGGTAGAAGAGTGTGGAGGAATGGCACCAAGGAATATGAGGACACATTAATCATTACCAAAACCGTCAACAAGTATTTTTAAGAGGAGAAGGGTACAAACTATAGTGTGTCATTTTGGGTGACACATTTTCGGATGACACATCATTTTGAATGACACATTTTGTATAATCTTTGGACTGTTTGGGCATAAATGTGAAACACGTCCAACCTTCCATGGCTTAGGGGTTCTCAAAGGCTCTGTGGTGTTCCCATTCAACACGTCCTTTCCCAATAATGGCCTTGTGGACCTGTTCTCCTTCAGTCTCAGTGTTTAGTGTCCCTGTGTGATTGACTGAGGACACCAGCCCCTATCCTATTATCTCTTATGAATATTTTAGATGCCATATCTTCAGTCACCATTCTCTACTGATTCTCCTCGGGTGGAGAAAAATAGAAAGTCATTGAAACGTAATAAAAATATTCAGCCGATAATGTCCTGCTGATAGGTTTTGATTTGGTTTTAATGCTTAACTGAACCTGGCTCTACGGTATCTGTCCTCTTGGTTGATTTTGAGCGTTTCTCTGTGGGCTGCGCTTCCCCATTGTAATTGGAGCGCTAATGTCAAGTAAATAGCTAGCTAGTTGACAAAAGAAAGTTCAGACTGAAGACATTAGTCTAGACTAAGACTCACCATTCTTAAGTACTTTTCCTTATTTTATTGTGAAGATTTAAAATGAGGGAGACAGACTTCCATTCAGTAAAATGAGTAAATAGTACTTAACAACACATGGTACTGAACAACACAAGGAAAGAGAGGACGTACTAGTTCTGCTGAAGCAGGCAAATAAAATGTGTTTGGAGCTTATCGGTGTAGACGGACGGACAAAGCATCCAGGCCTCGTTCTTTTCTCAGCCAATAAAATGGCAGGGATGGAGTCCACAATCACGTTCAAAAATCTTTAGAGGAGAGATATCTCACACTTAGTGTTCATGTCCGTTTCTCTATGTAACTTGTATATGAGCGAGGGAAGAAAGGGAGAGAGAAAGAGAGACAGTTTTACAATTACTATTAGTTTGTTTTTGTTTTACTAATGCAAGTCCCAGACCTCATCCTAGTTTAATTCCATCTACCTAATGTTTCCCGGAACGTTAGCACCTGTAAGACAGCTTCTTAAATCAACATCAACAGATGGAGGAGCCAATGCTTCCGTTATGTTTCCTCATAAACGTGCTCAGCTAAATGATGTACATGCATTATTCATTCAAACGTCCAGCTAAACAAAGGTTATCACTGCTATAGTGCAGTCTTAGTCTTCAGTCTTATTGTGCAGTTAAAAAACACAACTGTTACCTAATGGAGCTCAAAGCTTTTGATAAGAAATAGGTCTACGTGTGTTCCAGCAAAGGGGTTCAAATATACATGTAGCACACGATCTACCCTCTCTGGGGTACGTCACAACTGTATAATTACCCGGAGAGAAGATAACCTCATTACAAGAAGCAGGAATCCTTAGTTCAGCTTTGAGTTCCCAACAAGTTTCAAGTTATCAATATCAGTGTAACAAAATAGCAACACACACACACACACACACACACACACACACACACCTTGTCTTTCTACTGCAAAGCCTTCCGCTCTCTGAGAGATGCAAGATATCTACAGGAGGCGGGAGATATAATCAGCCTCTCTAGGAAAGAGCCATTGTTTGAATCATCAGTGCACTTATCGGCATGATCACTATCTGCCTTCCTGACGCTCAGATGCTCCATCTCCTCTACAGGATAATTTAAGCGAGTACGCGACTCACTTCTCAGCAAATCCATTTTTTAAAGTGTGGTCTTACCTTTAGATTATGTAGTGTGGCGATCATACCTTGTGCTGCTCAATGTGAGCTGGAAATATGGCACTGAGCTGTTTTAACAGATATATTGTGTTTCAGCTAAGCATTGATATATTAGAGAATCATATGTTTTGATAAGAGAATATAATGTGTTACAGTGTGGTATTGTCTTTTCTGTCACCAGAATACGGCTTGTGTTATTCATTATTTAGGATATGAGACAATTGTGTTAATTGTAATTGATTGGTTATACACATGAGACTAAGGCCTGCATTCAATCAATTGCCGAACGCGGATCTCCAGATAACTACGCCATAATTGCACATATAAACACCAGACCTAACCTTAGATTTTCTAAATCACTGATGCATATTCTATTTGACATTTGCATCGAGGAGAATTGTGTTGTTTGTTTCGCTTGGGAAATGACCTCGCTGTGAAAATAAGTAATGTAATGTTAGAGAGTGACTAAGCTGTTAGTGATGTTCAATGTAGACCCTTTTTTTATGTTGAATAAAGGAATGTTTAATCTCTATTCATTTCTAAGAGCCAACGTGGAAGCCTTATGATATTCGCCTCTGTTTTTGTGTAAAATAGAACTGGGAACCGCTAATTTGTGCTGCACAGTCAAGGGGCCGATACTCCTTAATAGCTTTGTCTCAAAGTGTGCAATGCATCCAAGATTTCAGCGAGGATGACTATAAACCTTTGTCTCTTTACAGCCCAGCAGACTGGGTAGACAGGCAAGAATAAGCCAGCATCAGGACTGTGAGGAGCTTGGACAGGGGACCGTAAAATAGTTTTGGACATTATGCTGACTGATTCTGTAGTGATGCTGAGCGGTGTCATGGAGAGTGCAGGAATAAGCGAGCGCCGGGCGGTAAGGTCGGACAGGGGAGAGTATACTGTCCTTTTTTACACTGTGCTTGTAGTTGTTCCGGTGCTGTGCTCTTCTGTGCTGTGGAGAGCGGAGTTGATGATCACCCCTCAGTGTTCACTTCACTCACTGATAAGCAGCAGCTCTATTGAAAGAAGGCTTGTTGCAGGGGAAACTAACCATCCCTACACTAGCCCTGGGGCTGATGGGATGGATCCTTCTCCTATCCACAGCTACAAGGTTGCCAGAACTCTTCAACATACTGCCAGACAGACCTCTCTCTCGCCACAGCCTAAGGTCCTCTTCTGATCTCCTGTTTGTCCACTTAGGGTTGGTGGGCTCCCTCTCCCTCCCACATCCAGAGGGTTCTAAGACAGGCCTCTCCAGCATCCAGCCAGCCTAATCTCAGAACTAGGGCTGGAATCAATCTGTTTCGCTAAAGTTCAGCGTTATTGCTTGACTGACATTTATAGGCAACCCACTGGGCATAGATGTAATTTCAACATCTAGTTTTGATATCCATTTAATTGAGTTAACATGAAATCAACAAAATGTCACGTCGTTGGCTGAAAAGACTTTTCGCGAATCCAATCAGTTATCCATGTTGATTCAACGTCATCACATTGAATTTTGTTGTTGAAATGACGTGGAAATAAAGTTGATTCAAACAGTTTTTGTTGAGTAGGAATGTTCCCGCGATAGCGGAGACTGCATTCATGGTAAACGCTGCATATGTTGTCTCAAACAGAAATTACCTTTACATTTTGTTTGCGCTTCAGTGGTACAGAGGGAATCTCTCCCCATCATCTCCTATTGGTCCACTATGGCTGTGCTCTACCTATGACAAGGCAGCAGGCTCAGGGAGGGAGACCTGCGATGAGTAGCTACCAGTGATGCAAAGTACTTAAGTAGAAATACTTTAAAGTACTACTTAAGTTTTTTTTTTGGGGGGGGGGTATCTGTATTATACTTTTTTGACAACTTTTACTTTACTACATTCCTAAAGAAAATATTTCACTTTTTATTCCACACATTTCCCCTGACAACCCAAAGTACTCAATACATTTTGAATGCTTATCAGGACAGGAAAACTGTGAAATGTACACACTTATCAAGAGAACACATGGTCATACTGCCTATGGTCTGGTGGACACACTAAACACAAATGCATCTTTTGTAAATAATGTCTGAGTGTTGGAGTGTGCCCCCGGCTATCCGTACATATATATATAAAATGGTGCCGTCTGGTTTGCTTAATATAAGGAATTTGAAATGATTTATACTTACTTTTGATACTTAAGTATATTTAAAACCAAATACTTTTGGACTTTTACTCAAGTAGAATTTTACTGGGTGACTTTCACTTTTAACTTTCTATTAAGGTATCTATACTTTTACTCAAGTATGACAATTGGGTACTTTCTCCACCACTGGCAGCTACAGCCACAACAACCTGATTGTCAGTTATTAGGTGTTAAGTCTATCCTTCCTGCAATGAAAATGTTAACCTCACAATGCTTTCCCCAACTTTAGAATAGTAGCCTACTGCTACTTACTTAAAATGGCCCACGTTCTTTGAATGTCTTGGATAATTCCCCACTATTATCTGGCGTCTGTATTGTTGCATTTCAAACAGTGAGTTTAAAAGCATTAGCTAGGCTTACCTCACTTTGTTTTTCCATGCTCTAGTCTCATTGCTGTTAAGGGACAATGTAACAGATGCACATTAGCTAATCGCTGTAGAGAAGACTGCCGCTATTGCACCTGGTTGTGGGAACATCATTAATGCATTGAGAGATGCATTGCTCCCAGTAAAGTCTGTGTTAAAGGAACCAGCAGTACCTGTTCCAGCCCGCCTGGTCTCCTCAGTTTAATTCTGCTCTACAGCAAGCAGCAACGCGCTTCATCTACCTGCCATAATGACATTTGATTCAACGAGGAGAACTTTGCCCAAGGCACCCTGTTTGTTATAACATGTTGTTTTGTAAAGGATTTACTTGCTAACGTGTGTGTTGGTACACTTCACATTCACTCTCCATTCATCAAATCTACACTGAGTGTAGAAAACATAAACAGACTGACCAGGTGAATCCAGGTGAAAGCTTTGATCCATTATCGATGTCACTTGTTTAATCCACTTCAATCAGTGTAGATGAAGGGGAGGAGACAGGTTAAAGGATTTTTAACCAATGAGACAATTGACAAATTATTATAAATTATAAGTGCCTTTGAACGGGGTATGGTAGTAGGTGCCAAGCGTACCGGTTTGTGTCAAGAACTGCAAAGCCGCAGGGTTTTACACACTCAACAGTTTCCCGTGTGTATCAAGAATGGTTCACCACCTAAAGGACATCCAGCCAACTTGACACAACCGTGGGAAGCATTTGAATCAACATGGGCCAGCATCCCTGTGGAACGCTTTCGACACCTTGTAGAGTCAACATGGGCCAGCATCCCTGTGGAACGCTTTCGACACCTTGTAGAGTCAACATGGGCCAGCATCCCTGTGGAACGCTTTCGGCACCTTGTAGAGTCAACATGGGCCAGCATCCCTGTGGAACGCTTTCGACACCTTGTAGAGTCAACATGGGCCAGCATCCCTGTGGAACGCTTTCGACACCTTGTAGAGTCAACATGGGCCAGCATCCCTGTGGAACGCTTTCGACACCTTGTAGAGTCAACATGGGCCAGCATCCCTGTGGAACGCTTTCGACACCTTGTAGTTCAACATGGGCCAGCATCCCTGTGGAACGCTTTCGACACCTTGTAGAGTCAACATGGGCCAGCATCCCTGTGGAACGCTTTCGACACCTTGTAGAGTCAACATGGGCCAGCATCCCTGTGGAACGCTTTCGACACCTTGTAGAGTCAACATGGGCCAGCATCCCTGTGGAACGCTTTCCACACCTTGTAGAGTCAACATGGGCCAGCATCCCTGTGGAACGCTTTCCACACCTTGTAGAGTCAACATGGGCCAGCATCCCTGTGGAACGCTTTCGACACCTTGTAGAGTCAACATGGGCCAGCATCCCTGTGGAACGCTTTCGACACCTTGTAGAGTCAACGTGGGCCAGCATCCCTGTGGAACGCTTTCCACACCTTGTAGAGTCAACATGGGCCAGCATCCCTGTGGAACGCTTTCGACACCTTGTAGAGTCAACATGGGCCAGCATCCCTGTGGAACGCTTTCGACACCTTGTAGAGTCAACATGGGCCAGCATCCCTGTGGAACGCTTTCGGCACCTTGTAGAGTCAACATGGGCCAGCATCCCTGTGGAACGCTTTCCACACCTTGTAGAGTCAACATGGGCCAGCATCCCTGTGGAACGCTTTCCACACCTTGTAGAGTCCACGCGCCGACAGCAACAGGGGGGAGGGGTGTTCTTAATGTTTGGTACTCTGTGTATATTACACACGAGCACCGGCTCTGTAGTCTCCCTCCTTAATTTAACGGGGGTAAACCTGGAGAGTTGATGCATCACGCATTACTTTATGTGCTTCTGTCTGAACGAAGGGGATGGGTTCCAGCGCAGCATGGGAATCTAGATCTCCTACATTAAGTTACCAGGTAAGTTTACAAGACTTGTTAATTGGCCAGACAGAAGAATGAGTGCAACTCTTTGCCCCCATTTATCAAATACATGCAAACAACGCCCTTTCAGAAGTTGGCTAAACTCAACATTTATTGTGAACATGCATTGTAGGATTTTATTGAGAGACAATGATACAGAGGCCCAAATATACAAGTTCAGTAGTAAAAATCAATGTTTACGGAGCGAGAGAGAGAGATCAAGCTAATGGCAGTAGCACAAAGCAATAGATGTGATCATGTGGTGGAATAAAAGCTCAGAATATATGACCGTATTTCCATAGAGATAGAAGTAGGATCATATAACCAGGAGGATGCTGCTTGGTAACCATGTTTACATGAGAGTATCTCTACGGTGCTGCTCAGACAGATTGTTGTGAGAGAAGGGTTGGACACACAACACAGAACTTGACTGGACCTGACACACTTCTCCCATTTGGAGCGCATCAGGACGGTACAGTGCCATGCATCAATGGGAAGCTGAGTGAAAAGCAGGAAAGAGGTGACCTTTTCACACGAACAATACAAAAAGTCCACAACCGATACTTTTCAATGATTATGGTGATGAAATTCATCATATGATTTTAAAGGTGATTTCCAAAATGTCCAGTAAGATCTACTGTATCCTACATGCTTTAACAGAGAGTACACACAAATACCTCAGAGTTATAGCAGCTATTTACAAATGATTGAGTGACATCAGCTAACCGCTAGAATATTTAGTCCAATGTCCTCTCCTCGAATGCTCCATCCATCCATGCCTTCAGCGGTGGGTGCAGTAAGTGGGTGAACCCGTCTCTCCTCGTTTACCTCTGATGTTTAGAGACTAGGAGGATCGAGAAAAAGACGTTTGATATTCAGGGATAGAGTGCCAGGCTCTATGCCCCAGCCTCTATGGGTGCCTCCAGGGCTTTGATGTGCACGCTGGGCAGGCCGAACCAGGATGGGGGCAGCTCCTTCCCCTGGCCAGCACTGTCATCCTGGAACTTGATGTTGAGGTAGAAGTCTCCAGTGTAGAGGAACAGGAGGGCGCCCATACACACAGAGTTCTCTGTGGGCTTCACCTAGGAAAACAACACAAAAGAGACATTCAGAGTGCCTATGGATAGCTAACTCATTGGAGAATAGTTTCACCACCAATCACACACACGAACATGCGCGTACACACACACACACACACACCGTGTCTATGTAGAAGGTGTTAGATCCTATGAAGGTGACTGCGTCCTGCAGGTCATAGTTCTGAACTCCGTTCTGGTAGTCCTGGAAGGGAACCACGGTCAGGGCGAACGGTCCGACCGCGTTCTTACTACGATTGGTCAGTTTCACCTCCAATGGCACGGCGTCACCCACCCTACAGTCGGCGATGATGTCACAGTCACACGGTTTCCCGTTCACCACCACGTCTAGAGAGAGAGGGAGTTAGGGATGAACACCTACATATCGAGACATTGTTTCAATTACCACATGGAAGCATAGATTGCTGTGTGCACGGTCACCTGCTGTAAATGAATTTGTTCCTCTATGAAATATTAGTGCTTGGTTGGATTTGAGGTTTGACTACTATTTCTGTAAGGAATGAATTTGTGAACAGAAGACAGACTTGTGGAGATCTTAAACGCGTCATGGAACAATTTCACTCAACATGTATTTTTCCCCAATCACAGGCGTGTCTCTCTCCGTCTCCTCAACAACCTGCATTCACATCTCAGAATGACCCACCCTCAGAGCTCGCTCGTTCTCTCTCTCTCTGCCGTTTCCATTTCATTTGCATTCATGAAAACACTATACACAGCCTTCACATGTGTAGACATGTCTCGCAGCACATTGTTTCTGGTGTGGGAGCAATAGTTTTAAAGGCGCTTTTATTTAAATTAACGGAGAGCGAGGGAGCTCTGGGATTAAAGGAATTCAGACTGCACCCTATCAATCTCACGCATGACTCATTTCTGTCAAGAAGGGACAAATGAGATGGTTGGAAACCCCCCCCCCCCCCCCCCCCCCCTCATTCTACTCCCATACTCTCACAGAGAGGCACCATCTCTCCCCTCTTTCTGCCTCTTCTCTCTGCATCGCCCCTCTCTGACATGTCCAACTGAGTTCAATTAAGGTGTAAATTAAATGTATCTAATGTGTAGCCAATCCAGATATGGCACTGTTTGGTGGAACCACCATGTTTGTTTTCTATAATGAGCTCTATGGTTCTTCTGCTCCTCTGGGTGGGGTCAGAAGATGAGGGAGAGAAACACACACACACAAGTGCAATGCCTTGTGGCTGTAGTTAGAAGTGCTACTCAGAGCCATTGAGGCCATGTGACATGAAAGAGATGCTCGGGTGTGTGTTGGGGTGCGTCCTCTGCTGTGGTGTGTTGTACCACAGATAGCGGAGCCTCACAGGCAGACGTACACAGACAGGGAGCCTGAAGACTGGAAGGAGCTACCAGAGAGCTGAGCCGTGCCACACTCCCTAGTGAAACAGAGCCAGGGTGTCCCACTCCAGGGAATCTTCAATTTTACCACAGTGCTATTCAGCTATACATCTAAAGCTACAGTGTATGTTGGAACCTGGAACGACACATTCAGCTATACATCTAAAGCTACAGTGTATGTTGGAACCTGGAACGACACATTCAGCTATACATCTAAAGCTACACTGTATGTTGGAACCTGGAACGACACATTCAGCTATACATCTAAAGCTACACTGTATGTTGGAACCTGGAACGACACATTCAGCTACACATCTAAAGCTACACTGTATGTTGGAACCTGGAACGACACATTCAGCTACACATCTAAAGCTACACTGTATGTTGGAACCTGGAACGACACATTCAGCTATACATCTAAAGCTACACTGTATGTTGGAACCTGGAACGACACATTCAGCTACACATCTAAAGCTACACTGTATGTTGGAACCTGGAACGACACATTCAGCTACACATCTAAAGCTACACTGTATGTAGGAACCTGGAACGACACATTCAGCTACACATCTAAAGCTACACTGTATGTTGGAACCTGGAACGACACATTCAGCTACACATCTAAAGCTACACTGTATGTTGGAACCTGGAACGACACATTCAGCTACACATCTAAAGCTACACTGTATGTAGGAACCTGGAACGACACATTCAGCTCCAGCTAGCTATACGTCTGCATTGTCAATATACCGAGCAGTCTTTTAACTCACTGCAATAGACTAAGCTACTTCTTTCAAAACCGAGAATACATACACAGAGGTTCTCTAGAGGAGAACGTTGTATGTCTCTCTGTCTGAGAAAAAGTTGTCTCCAAAACGAGTTGTGATGGAATGTGCTTGAAAGAGTAAAACGAGAGGGGGAGACGACTGAGATAGACGACAGTCAAGTCAAACAGTAGTAATGTGATCAGTACAGAGATGCCACCGTCAACATTACCACTACCCCTGAGTAGGAGAGGGTTTTTCTGGTAGGAATCCACTCTCAGTTCTAACTGGATTCTACAGTGTATAATTCAGATTATTGTCTTTTTAAAAGCCAGGTAATTATTTGGTGCAATTATGCTAAACATGGATCTGTGAGTATTTGAATAGTTCCTTTACCATATTGTTCATGATATTTGGGCTTTAGTGTCTCCACAGCTTGGAGGGACCTGTGGGACTTAACAATACACTCCTACAGTACACAACATTCATAGGTAGGCGATTCTAACGTGACACCTTTCCAATTGTTTAGAGTTAGTCGTTCAAAACTGCTTGGTAGGAGATGTGCAAATTACAGGTACAGTTGTAAACAGGGTTGATGAATTCCAACACATTAACTAGTGAATAAAAGAGGAAGGCAAGTGTGAGATGAGCTGAGTCACAGGCTGGTTTCTGTCGGGGGGCTGGAACATAATCATAATCATTTGGAAACTGAAAATTGACCACAACTAAACCCCAAATTAGATTATATTTGAAAATACCAATGATTTGTAGCTGAACTCCTGGTGATTTGAGTCTTTTTTTAAACTAAAAACCTTTGGGGGCCCAGATACAAAACACTTGCGGGCCGCCAGTTGCCAACCCCTGGCCGACACACACGCCTCAATCACCGCCTGAACATTTACAACACAAACTCCTGTTAACTCCTCTCTCCTCCTTGGTAGTCCATACAAAGCCTGAGTGACTGAGGGAGTCATTGAGGTAATACTTCAGCTCAACTCAAGAGTTAAGTACAGCCTGCAGTGTGAAGGGAGCCCAGGGTTACAGAGGAGGAACCTGCAGTGAAGAACTAACTAATGGCTATCACATTGACAGTTCTACCTCAGACCTTGTATGCCTTTCAATGAAGTGCTTAGCCATGCTGCACCATTATAAGTGGCATAAAAAAATAGTTTCACTTTAGGGGCTACATACAGTGTCTTTCTGTATTCAGGCAGCATCATAATCAAGACCTCCAGGGGTTACTGAGCACCGATGTGTGAGCGTGTTCGCTGAGTGGATTCCACGCTGTTCTCTTCCACCGCCATGATAAACATAACATGGTCTCTAAATAAGTAATAGACTCTGATTGGTGTTCCTCTTAACCAATAAACAAAGGGAAAGCGAAGAAACCCAGGCCTGTGATTGGTTGACTGGACAAGGCACCCAGCATCTTGTTCCATCTTCCCCAGAGAAGAATGTGACAGATTTCTCCTTAATAGCATACGCTGCATAATGTGTGTGTGTTTACCGTGCGTCTGTTAAACACTACCCCCCATCAGTCCCTGCCCTGCATGGTTCTCAGTGCTAGACAGGTGTGTGATGTAAACAAGGTGATTAAACCATGTGTGTGATTTAAGTCTTTGGGGGTTTGAGTAAACACACATCACCCTGTCACCCCAGGGCCGCAGTGCTGAGAGGATGAAGTGAAGCAGAATTAATAGTTACATTAAAAGACCATGTTTTGTTACCGAACAAGAAGCCACCTATAACAGGAGAGAGAGAGAAAACTGGAGAACAAACGGTTCCCTTTCCTCATTCTCATACTGGTGTATTAGAGGGAGGGAGGGAGAGAGGGAGGAACGGAATGGTGAGAGAAAGAGGAGGAATAGAAAGGTTGGGAGGAAGGAGGGGGAGCCGTCTGACAGAAGAATTGTACTAATAAAACACCAAACACAGACATATAAACACATTCCAGCAGACTGGGTAGTGGGGGAATAGAGACACAGAGAGATAGAGGGAGAGGGAGACAGAGAGAGAGAGACAGAGAGAGAGAGAGAGAGACAGAGAGAGAGAGACAGAGAGAGAGACAGAGCGAGGGAGAGAGAGAGACAGCAGAAGAGAGCGAGCGAGAAAGAGCGCGAGAATGAGCGAGAGAGAGAGCGTGACAGAGACTTCACTGCAATTAAACACACCACTAGCTACAACAGCTGCTCCCTTTGCAGTCGCAACAAGTGGTCTGTAGCTTTCTTTTTTTGTTGTTGCTGTGGCCACACTCTACTGCGGAGGCAAAGAGCTGCGCTGTGGCGTCACCACAGCAACCAGGCTTGGCCCCAGCCAGTGCAGGGCAGAGAGAGAGATATAGGAGAGAGGGCTAGATGGAGGAGAGAGAGCGAGTGAGGGAGAGAGCGTGAGCGGGAGGGAAAGAGAGAGGGAGAGAGGAAAAGAGGGAGAGAGAGTGAGCGGGAG
This sequence comes from Oncorhynchus mykiss, assembly GCF_013265735.2. NCBI lineage: Eukaryota > Metazoa > Chordata > Actinopteri > Salmoniformes > Salmonidae > Oncorhynchus > Oncorhynchus mykiss. The sequence continues at coordinate 46,863,032 of NC_048582.1, forward strand.
GGAAAGAGAGAGGAAGAGAGAGTGAGAGAGGGACCTGCTGAAGACACTACATTACAATATGAGTGAGGATATCACTGATCAAAACTAGCGAGTCTGTGAGATAAAACAAACCTCACAGCGTATTTTCTCTACTTCTATGTGATAGAAAAATAATGTGTTTACCTGATTTGTTTGATATTAATAGTTAGCAATTAATACTTAACAAATAGGAAGACATTTATGTTCTGTTTAATTGTGTTTCTGTAGTTAGTCTGGGCGTATGGTCAAGAAATGGGTTTTGCTAGAGATAGCTTGAGCTGACAATGACTTGGTGATAAAACCTAAAGCTGGCATTCCATAGACAAGATGTGGTGTGTGTGTCCCGAGACAGAGATAGCTTGGAAGAGTTTAGAAAAACGCCCCACTGTCTCATCATCCTGGCATCTGGGAAACTAAGCCGGGTTGGAAAAAGTCTGACTAAGCACTTTTAGGTCCTATATAAGATCTAGTTTTTCATTTTCATTTAGGCTCTCGGCCCAAGACTGTAGGGTTGACGGTTTTATTATTGCAATAACGAACCGATATTGAATAACGATGATAGTTGAAGAACTGACAAAGTGTCTCTCACTTGATTAGAATATTCCAGCACAACCTACATCAGATAAGGTCTCCTCTCTAGGAATTAGTGCCAATTCTCCAGGCTGAGTGTGAGTGAACGTGCGCGCGCGCGCGCATGTGTGTGTGTGTTCAGTGGCAGTCGTAGCGTATCACCAGGTTGATTCAACACAGCAGCATGATGGAGTCAGTCAGTCATATTCGATGGGAAGGAGACTGGAGGACTCAGCAGGAAGACAAAGATGCTGCTGCAGGACATTCTCAGTGCATAGCTTCTCCCATGGGGGTTCTCTCTTACATGATGTCTGTGTCTTTACTACTTCTAAATACTAGCTGTCACCTGATTCTGCTAGGTCAGGAGAGACCTTTGGTCATGTTAAGGTAGCTGTGTAGTTACCCAGGTGGTATGGTTCTATTTATGATGCCTTTCAGGCTAAATCAAGAAAAAAAAAAGAAAAAAAAATACTATGTGGACCCAGGTGTGCTAGCAAGGCCTAGTACGAGGCCTAACTACAGGGAACGTTTAATAGTGCCCAGTAACCCCTTTAGGCCAGGGTCCTTGATGCATAAACTGATGGGAGCCTGAGCGTGCTGGCTGTCTAAAGGTTGGTTGGGATGTGTGCATGTGTGTGTGTGAGTGTGTGTGCCCGTAAAAGGTTGCGGTGTGGCGTGGTGTAACTAAAAATATCCCCACCCCCAGCGCCATCTGGCCCTTTACAACTATATCGCCATAACAACCAGCAGCACTACTTCTGTTGTCTTTCACCACCATGAACAATCAGCTTTTAAAGGTTCAATCTGTTACAGCGGGAGGAGAGAGGAGAAGAGGAGAGAAGTTAGGGAAATACAATGTTTTGTCTTCACAAGCTAGGTTTCCATCCAATTACTGACAGATGGTCATCCAAATATTATAAAATAGCGCTGTGTTTCTACCATACTGACTTGTGGCAGAAAAAAAATCAGTACGTGATGACAAGTACTGTGTGGGTAGGCTGTGCGGGTAGGCTGTGCGGGTAGACTGTGTGGGTAGGAGTTGTCTAGTCTACATGGTGAGATTATTATGGATAAGAGAGAGAATAATTGTATTTATCAAATGGCAGTCAAGCATCGATCATCATGTCACCAGACTAATATCCTTGATATTTACTGGAAAGGAGTATCAAGCTTATCACGTGCACTTGTGAACTTCCTCATAACTTATTTCATCTGTAGCCTAACAAACTGCATGCTCTGAGTTGTAGAGAGAGAGAGACAGAGAGAGAGACAGAGAGTAGAGAGAGAGAGAGACAGAGAGTAGAGAGAGAGAGAGACAGAGAGAGTAGAGAGAGAGAGACAGAGACAGAGAGTAGAGAGAGAGACAGAAAACTGAAGAAAATTAACAATAATGACAAATGGTTTGATGAAGAATGCAAAAATCTAAGAAAGAAATTGAGAAACCTGTCCAACCAAAAACATAGAGACCCGGAAAACCTGAGTCTACGCCTTCACTATGGTGAATCACTAAAACAATACAGAAATACACTACGGAAAAAGAAGGAACAGCATGTCAGAAATCAGCTCAATGCAATTGAAGAATCCATAGACTCTAACCACTTCTGGGAAAATTGGAAAACACTAAACAAACAACAACACGAAGAATTATCTATTCAAAATGGAGATGTATGGGTAAACCACTTCTCCAATCTTTTTGGCTCTATAACAAAGAATAAAGAGCAAAAACATATACATGATCAAATACAGATCTTAGAATCATCTATTAAAGACTACCAGAACCCACTGGATTCTCCAATTACATTGAATGAGTTACAGGACAAAATAAAAACCCTCCAACCCAAAAAGGCCTGTGGTGTTGATGGTATCCTCAATGAAATGATCAAATATACAGACAACAAATTCCAATTGGCTATACTAAAACTCTTTAACATCATCCTTAGCTCTGGCATCTTCCCCAATATTTGGAACCAAGGACTGATCACCCCAATCCACAAAAGTGGAGACAAATTTGACCCCAATAACTACCGTGGAACATGTGTCAACAGTAACCTTGGGAAAATCCTCTGCATTATCATTAACAGCAGACTCGTACATTTCCTCAATGAAAACAATGTACTGAGCAAATGTCAAATTGGCTTTTTACCAAATTACCGTACAACAGACCATCTATTCACCCTGCACACCCTAATTGACAACCAAACAAACCAAAACAAAGGCAAAGTCTTCTCATGCTTTGTTGATTTAAAAAAAGCCTTCGACTCAATTTGGCATGAGGGTCTGCTATACAAACTGATGGAAAGTGGTGTTGGGGGTAAAACATACGACATTATAAAATCCATGTACACAAACAACAAGTGTGCGGTTAAAATTGGCAAAAAACACACATTTCTTCACACAGGGTCGTGGGTTTAGACAGGGGTGCAGCTTAAGCCCCACCCTCTTCAACATATATATCAACGAATTGGCGCGGGCACTAGAAAAGTCTGCAGCACCCGGCCTCACCCTGCTAGAATCCAAAGTCAAATGTCTGCTGTTTGCTGATGATCTGGTGCTTCTGTCACCAACCAAGGAGGGCCTACAGCAGCACCTAGATCTTATGCACAGATTCTGTCAGACCTGGGCCCTGACAGTAAATCTCAGTAAGACCAAAATAATGGTGTTCCAAAAAAGGTCCAGTCACCAGGACCACAAATACAAATTCCATCTAGACACTGTTGCCCTAGAGCACACAAAAGACTATACATACCTTGGCCTAAACATCAGCGCCACAGGGGCGGCAGGGTAGCCTAGTGGTTAGAGCGTTGGACTAGTAACCGGAAGGTTGCAAGTTCAAACCCCCAAGCTGACAAGGTACAAATCTGTTGTTCTGCCCCTTAACAGTTAATTCCTAGGCCGTCATTGAAAATAAGAATTTGTTCTTAACTGACTTGCCTAGTTAAATAAAGGTAAGAAAAAAAAGCTGTGAACGATCTGAGAGACAAGGCAAGAAGGGCATTCTATTCCATCAAAAGGAACATACATTTCAACATACCAATTAGGATTTGGCTAAAAATACTTGAATCAGTCATAGAGCCCATTGCCCTTTATGGTTGTGAGGTCTGCTCACCAACCAAGACTTCACAAAATGGGACAAATTGAGACTCTGCACGCATAATTCTGCAAAAATATCATCCGTGTACAACGTAGAACACCAAATAATGCATGCAGAGCAGAATTAGGCCGATACCCACTAATTATCAAAATCCAGAAAAGAGCCGTTAAATTCTAGAACCACCTAAAAGGAAACGATTCCCAAACCTTCCATAAAAAGCCATCACCTACAGAGAGATGAACCTGGAGAAGAGTCCCCTAAGCAAGCTGGTCCTGGGGCTCTGTTCACAAACACACCCTACAGAGCCCCAGGACAACAGCACAATTAGACCCAACCAAATCATGAGAAAACAAAAAGATAATTACTTGACACATTGGAAAGAATTAACAAAAAAACAGAGCAAACTAGAATGCTATTTGGCCCTACACAGAGAGTACACAGCGGCAGAATACCTGACCACTGTGACTGACCCAAAATTAAGGAAAGCTTTGACTATGTACAGACTCAGTGAGCATAGCCTTGCTATTGAGAAAGGCCGCCATAGGCAGAGATTCGTGACAAGCAAGATTCGTGACTTGTTGCCACGAGAAAAGAGCGACCAGTGAAGAACACACACCATTGTAAATACAACCCATATTTATGCTTATTTATTTAATCTTGTGTCCTTTAACCATTTGTACATTGTTAAAACACTGTGTATATATATATAATATGACATTTGTAATGTCTTTATTATTTTGAAACTTCTGTATGTGTAATGTTTACTGTTAATTTTTGTTTTTCACTTTATGTATTATCTACCTCACTTGCTTTGGCAATGTTAACACGTTTCCCATGCCAATAAAGCTCTTGAATTGACAGAGAGAGAGAGACAGAGAGAGACAGACAGAGAGAGAGACAGAGAGAGGAGACAGTAGACAGAGAGAGAGAGAGAGAGAGAGAGAGAGAGAGAGAGAGAGAGAGAGAGAGAGAGAGCCTGAGTAATGTAAAAATTGACTGGCCCCTGCCTGACTGACTCTCTCACTTATCAACTAGAAAAAACACACACCTGCCTCTCTCCTCTGAATGGTTGTCATTTTGGCTGCTGGCTATAGACAGACCTGCTTATTCCCAACATAACAATATGAGAGAGCTTTAATTAGTAGAAGTTCTATGAAGCATGACTAATACTGCACGCACGCACGCGAGACAGTTAGATGCCGAAATATCATACCCCCCCCCCCAAAATGCTGACCTCCCCTGTTATTGTAATGGTGAAAGGTTAGCATGTCTTGGGGGTTTGATATCTGTAACTTTCTCACTCATCATCATTACAGATTCTATCAGGACTACATGTAATCATGGTATCATCCACATGAACGTAGAAGTGTTTAGAAACATTCCATACTTATTTACAATAAAAGCTCACTGCACACTGGAGTGTTTAAATAGTGTTGCCGTCTCCACACGCAACAGGGAAGTTTCCCTTCTTCCACTGTGGACTCTCTGTCTATAGATGCAGACCTCTTTGGTCGCCGTAGCACCAGCACCCCATAATACTGTACGTAACAAGGAGATGGAGAGAGAGTGGCCAGATGCCATTGGATACCACTGGCTCCAATCTAAAGATGGAAATGTAATTTGTTGTGTCTCATTTGATCCCTCTCTCCGACTCTCCTTTTTCTACTTCAGTCAGAACCAATTGAGGCAATTTCCATGTATAATTATCTATTCTATTTGGGGCTTCCTGAACTGGCAGCGTCTGGTCGTTTGTTATTCAGTCCAGATCGGCCATCACAGCCCCAGAGGGAATGTGTTCACTGCATACTACTAGCAGGCTACATTTATTCCAATAAATGGTTGCTAAGAATAGAATTGTTATGCGTTCCAAGTGGCACAGCGGTCTAAGGCACTGACCCGGGTTCGATCCCAGGCTGTGTCACAACCGGCAGTGACCATAGGGCGGTGCAAAATTGGCCCAGCGGTGTCCGGGTTAGGGGAGGGGCTTTACTTGTGGCGGGCCAGAAGCCTGCAGGCTGACTTCTGTCGTCAGTTGAACCGTGTTTCCTCTGACACATTGGTGCAGCTGGCTACCACTACCATGTTAAGTGGGCGGGTGTTCAGCAACGCCTCTCCCGAGCCCGTTGGGGAGTTGCAGCGATGAGACAAGATCATAATTGGATGTCACAAGATTGGGGAGAGAAAGGAGATAAAATACAAACAAATAATATCAACTATTGTTAGACAATGCAGCGCAGCACACCCACACACTCCGAACTAACAGGTCAGTTCTGTGTTTCCCACCTCAGTGGTTGAGGTTACGATGTGGTGTAGGCTGATTCTAGATCTGTGCCTAAGGGCAGCATTTACCCACAACAGAGCCCAAACTGCAGTAAACATTATTCAGCCTGGTTCAGAACCATGGACAGCTCTGGGTAGCCTACCTCCTTCAGTCCTGCCATAATTACTGAGTCAGGGCATTTTCTTTCAAGAACCATCATAGCAGGTGTTTATGATTCAAGTCAGAATCAACCAAGAAAAGTTTAAATGGTGAGACTTTCACAGTTTGGCTAGGTACCGTTGTATCTGAGAGGTATGCCACTCAGAAAGAGGTAATCCAGGGGTGGGAATTAAGTAACTAAGGCCCTGTTAAAAACAAAACCCTGCACTTCTTATGACGGATATTTGTGAATAACCAAACAGTGCTTCCCAGACACAGCAAAGTGAGAAATGACTATGAACAGCTGATTCTCTAAGGGGTAGGTAGGGAAGAGAAGAGCGGTGAGGGAGAAGTGAAACAGGATTATTGTATTTTATTAGGGAGAGGACCGAGTCTGCACCACCACTGCTGCTGAAACCTGCTGAAATCAATGGTTTGACTGTCATTTCACAATTCGATTTAGGCTAAAAGCTGTGTTTGTTCAGATGGGCTCTCAAAGGGGACCCGTCACAACATGAGGCTGTTATTACTGTGATGTTTGCATGCGGAACATTAATTTGTGATGATGTGTGATATGACATCATCCTCCAGCACAACTTCCCCCTCTGTTCATAGCAGTCTATTCATGCACAATAACACAGACCCCCCCCCCCCCCCCCAGGCGTCCAGCCATTAGGCTACAGCCAGAATCACAGGTTGGAAAACCAGTGTCATATTCTTATTCTCTAAAGGCCAAACAAACAGTAAACAAACAGCTTTCAGCATTTTCCAAATGACTTTCATTAGCGTTATCGCCACCCTTCTGAGCTGCTTTACCCCCCTACATCCCTGATAGAGACAAAGTCCACCTCTGAGGACTCGGTGTTTGGGCCGTGTCAGTATGAAGCCAGTGATTTATGTCAGAGCTGAACCGAGCAGAGCGGGAGAGCTAGGCGCTGAGGATCCACTTGAGCACAAAGCAACGAGCCATTCGCTGCAAAGCCCTGTTAATCACATAGATAGAAGAGAATTCAAATGATTCCCTATTTCCCCAGCAGACTACAACAGCCACAGTGTTCTGGGGGCTAGAGAAATAACAACAGATTTCAAAGGCCAGATTGTAGGGAGGAATAATGAAGTCAAAAAGAGCTGTTTGACTAACTCTAATGTGATTATCCAGCTCTTTCTAACATCCAGACCAGAGGTAGGCAACACTGGGCCTGAAGGGCCACTTTATGTTTTTGAACGAACTAACCTGGAAGACCAAATGTGTTGAATTTAGTCAATCACTGAAGTGGCCAATTAGCTCAGTTGGTCTGGTGTGGTGCCTAGTTGGGACAAAATCCTGCAGTCCCAGCGGGACTCCAAGAAGAAGGTTGCTTAGCCCTGATCCAGAGAATTCTATAAAGGAGACATCTTTCCTTGGAGAGTAGAATTTTAACAGCATCGATCACTTCAAGTAAAACAGCTGAAAGATAAGCCTATCCAATGTGTTTTACCTAGCCATTCTTACGCTTCAACGGCCCAACATGACACCGTCCGTTGTTCTTCTCCCACCATTAACATGGTCCAACATGGTTTTGACATGGTTTCAACATGGTCCAACATGGTTTTAACATGGTCCAACATGGTTTTAATATGATCACACATGGTTTAAACATGGTTTTAATATGATCACACATGGTCACACATGGTTTTAAACATGGTCACACATGGTTTTAAACATGGTCACACATGGTTTTAACATGGTCACGCATGGTTTTAACATGGTCACACATGGTTTTAACATGGTCACACATGGTTTTAACATGGTCCAACATGGTTTTGACATGATCACACATGGTTTCAACATGGACCAACATGGTTGACATGGTTTTAACATGGTCCTGACATGGTTTTGACATGGTCCAACATGGTTTTGACATGGTCCAACATGGTTTTGACATGGTCCATCATGGGTTTAACATGGTTTTGACATGTTCCAACATGATTTTGACATGGTCCAACATGATTTTGACATGGTCCAACATGGTTTTGACATGGTCCAACATGGTTTTGACATGGTCCAACATGGTTTTGACATGGTCCAACATTGTTTTGACATGGTACAACATGGTTTTAACATGTTTTTAACACGGTTTTAACATGGTCCAACATGGTTTTAACATGGTTTTGACATGGTCCAACATGGTTTTGACATGGTTTTAACATGGTTTTAACATGGTCCAACATGGTTTTGACATGGTTTTAACATGGGTTTAACATGGTCCAACATGGTTTTAACATGGTTTTGACATGGTCCAACATGGTTTTAACATGGTTTTAACATGGTCCAACATGGTTTTAACATGGTTTTGACAAGGTTTTGACATGGTTTTGACACGGTTTAAACATGGTCCAACATGGTTTTGACATGGTTTTAACATGGGTTTAACATGGTCCAACATGGTTTTAACATGGTTTTGACATGGTCCAACATGGTTTTGACATGGTCCAACATGGTTTTGACATCGTTTAACATGGTTTTGACATTTATTTATTTTTTTATTTTTTATTTTACCTTTATTTAACCAGGTAGGCAAGTTGAGAACAAGTTCTCATTTACAATTGCGACCTGGCCAAGATAAAGCAAAGCAGTTCGACAGATACAACAACACAGAGTTACACATGGAGTAAAACAAACATACAGTCAATAATAAAGTATAAACAAGTCTATATACAATGTGAGCAAATGAGGTGAGAAGGGAGGTAAAGGCAAAAAAAAGGCCTTGGTGGCAAGGTAAATACAATATAGCAAGTAAAACACTGGAATGGTAGTTTTGCAATGGAAGAATGTGCAAAGTAGAAATAAAAATAATGGGGTGCAAAGGAGCAAAATAAATAAATAAATTAAATACAGTTGGGAAAGAGGTAGTTGATAGGGCTGAATTATATGTGGGCTATGTACAGGTGCAGTAATCTGTGAGCTGCTCTGACAGTTGGTGCTTAAAGCTAGTGAGGGAGATAAGTGTTTCCAGTTTCAGAGATTTTTGTAGTTCGTTCCAGTCATTGGCAGCAGAGAACTGGAAAGAGAGGCGGCCAAAGAAAGAATTGGTTTTGGGGGTGACTAGAGAGATATACCTGCTGGAGCGTGTGCTACAGGTGGGAGATGCTATGGTGACCAGCGAGCTGAGATAAGGGGGGACTTTACCTAGCAGGGTCTTGTAGATGACATGGAGCCAGTGGGTTTGGCGACGAGTATGAAGCGAGGGCCAGCCAACGAGAGCGTACAGGTCGCAATGGTGGGTAGTGTATGGGGCTTTGGTGACAAAACGGATTGCACTGTGATAGACTGCATCCAGTTTGTTGAGTAGGGTATTGGAGGCTATTTTGTAAATTACATCGCCAAAGTCGAGGATTGGTAGGATGGTCAGTTTTACAAGGGTATGTTTGGCAGCATGAGTGAAGGATGCTTTGTTGCGAAATAGGAAGCCAATTCTAGATTTAACTTTGGATTGGAGATGTTTGATATGGGTCTGGAAGGAGAGTTTACAGTCTAACCAGACACCTAAGTATTTGTAGTTGTCCACGTATTCTAAGTCAGAGCCGTCCAGAGTAGTGATGTTGGACAGGCGGGTAGGTGCAGGTAGTGATCGGTTGAAGAGCATGCATTTAGTTTTACTTGTATTTAAGAGCAGTTGGAGGCCACGGAAGGAGAGTTGTATGGCATTGAAGCTTGCCTGGAGGGTTGTTAACACAGTGTCCAAAGAAGGGCCGGAAGTATACAGAATGGTGTCGTCTGCGTAGAGGTGGATCAGAGACTCACCAGCAGCAAGAGCGACCTCATTGATGTATACAGAGAAGAGAGTCGGTCCAAGAATTGAACCCTGTGGCACCCCCATAGAGACTGCCAGAGGTCCGGACAACAGACCCTCAGATTTGACACACTGAACTCTATCAGAGAAGTAGTTGGTGAACCAGGCGAGGCAATCATTTGAGAAACCAAGGCTGTTGAGTCTGCCGATGAGGATGTGGTGATTGACAGAGTCGAAAGCCTTGGCCAGATCAATGAATACGGCTGCACAGTAATGTTTCTTATCGATGGCGGTTAAGATATCGTTTAGGACCTTGAGCGTGGCTGAGGTACACCCATGACCAGCTCTGAAACCAGATTGCATAGCAGAGAAGGTATGGTGAGATTCAAAATGGTCGGTAATCTGTTTGTTGACTTGGCTTTCGAAGACCTTAGAAAGGCATGGTAGGATAGATATAGGTCTGTAGCAGTTTGGGTCAAGAGTGTCCCCCCCTTTGAAGAGGGGGATGACCGCAGCTGCTTTCCAATCTTTGGGAATCTCAGACGACACGAAAGAGAGGTTGAACAGGCTAGTAATAGGGGTGGCAACAATTTCGGCAGATAATTTTAGAAAGAAAGGGTCCAGATTGTCTAGCCCGGCTGATTTGTAGGGGTCCAGATTTTGCAGCTCTTTCAGAACATCAGCTGAATGGATTTGGGAGAAGGAGAAATGGGGAAGGCTTGGGCGAGTTGCTGTTGGGGGTGCAGTGCTGTTGACAGGGGTAGGAGTAGCCAGGTGGAAAGCATGGCCAGCAGTAGAAAAATGCTTATTGAAATTTTCAATTATGGTGGATTTATCAGTGGTGACAGTGTTTCCTATCTTCAGTGCAGTGGGCAGCTGGGAGGAGGTGTTCTTATTCTCCATGGACTTTACAGTGTCCCAGAACTTTTTTGAGTTAGTGTTGCAAGAAGCAAATTTCTGCTTGAAAAAGCTAGCCTTGGCTTTTCTAACTGCCTGTGTATAATGGTTTCTAGCTTCCCTGAACAGCTGCATATCACGGGGGCTGTTCGATGCTAATGCAGAACGCCATAGGACGTTTTTGTGTTGATTAAGGGCAGTCAGGTCTGGGGAGAACCAAGGGCTATATCTGTTCCTGGTTCTAAATTTCTTGAATGGGGCATGTTTATTTAAGATGGTTAGGAAGGCATTTTTAAAAAATATCCAGGCATCCTCTACTGACGGGATGAGGTCAATATCCTTCCAGGATACCCCGGCCAGGTCGATTAGAAAGGCCTGCTCGCTGAAGTGTTTCAGGGAGCGTTTTACAGTGATGAGAGGAGGTCGTTTGACCGCTGACCCATTACGGATGCAGGCAATGAGGCAGTGATCGCTGAGATCTTGGTTGAAGACAGCAGAGGTGTATTTAGAGGGGAAGTTGGTTAGGATGATATCTATGAGGGTGCCCGTGTTTAAGGCTTTGGGGAGGTACCTGGTAGGTTCATTGATAATTTGTGTGAGATTGAGGGCATCAAGTTTAGATTGTAGGATGGCTGGGGTGTTAAGCATGTTCCAGTTTAGGTCGCCTAGCAGCACGAGCTCTGAAGATAGATGGGGGGCAATCAGTTCACATATGGTGTCCAGAGCACAGCTGGGGGCAGAGGGTGGTCTATAGCAGGCGGCAACGGTGAGAGACTTGTTTTTAGAAAGGTGGATTTTTAAAAGTAGAAGTTCAAATTGTTTGGGTACAGACCTGGATAGTAGGACAGAACTCTGCAGGCTATCTTTGCAGTAAATTGCAACACCGCCCCCTTTGGCAGTTCTATCTTGTCTGAAAATGTTGTAGTTTGGAATTAAAATGTCTGAATTTTTGGTGGTCTTCCTAAGCCAGGATTCAGACACAGCTAGAACATCCGGGTTGGCAGAGTGTGCTAAAGCAGTGAAAAGAACAAACTTAGGGAGGAGGCTTCTAATGTTAACATGCATGAAACCAAGGCTATTACGGTTACAGAAGTCGTCAAAAGAGAGCGCCTGGGGAATAGGAGTGGAGCTAGGCACTGCAGGGCCTGGATTCACCTCTACATCGCCAGAGGAACATAGGAGGAGTAGAATAAGGGTGCGACTGAAAGCAATAAGAATTGGTCGTCTAGAACGTCTGGAACAGAGAGTAAAAGGAGGTTTCTGGGGGCGATAAAATAGCATCAAGGTATAATGTACAGACAAAGGTAAGGTAGGATGTGAATACAGTGGAGGTAAACCTAGGTATTGAGTGATGAAGAGAGAGATATTGTCTCTAGAAACATCATTGAAACCAGGAGATGTCATTGCATGTGTGGGTGGTGGAACTAATAGGTTGGATAAGGTATAGTGAGCAGGACTAGAGGCTCTACAGTGAAATAAGCCAATAAACACTAACCAGAACAGCAATGGACAAGACATATTGACATTAAGGAGAGGCATGCTTAGTCGAGTGATCAAAAGGGTCCAGTGAGTGGAGAGGTTGGTTTAGGGTCACGGCGATTTAGACAGCTAGCCAAGCCAACCGGTAGCAAGCTAGCATAGGATGGAGTCTGTTGTTAGCCACCTCTTGCGTTCGGTCAGTAGATTAGTGGGGTTCCGTGTGGTAGAGGGGATTAATCCAAATCACACAACAACAAAAATAAGAACAATAGATATAGTTATAGAGGCCCGAGAAGAAAACATAATAATTCAAATAAATAAATTGTCCGATTGTCTATTCAGATAGCAGCCGGAAAGACAGCTAACGGTTAGCGGGCCGCAGATGGGCGTTCCGGTAACGTCGCGACAGAGGAGCCAGCCGGATCTCCTTCAGGTAGATAACGTCGGCAGTCCGGTTGTGAAGGCCCGGTGGGGCTCCGCGTAGGCAGTGAAACGGGTCCGGATAGGTGACTGCAGCCCAGGAGTGAATGATGGAACTCAGGCGTGATTGACGGAGCTGGCTAGCACCGGAACAATCGATGTTTGCTCCGGAATCGACGAAAGCCGACTGTCACACGGATAGCAGCTAGCTAGCTGTGAGATCCGGGTATGAACGTCCAGAGAGCAGTTGAAATCCAGGGACATGGAGAGAAAAAAAAAAAAAAAAAAAAAAAAAATGGTCCGGTATGTTCCGTTTCCCGAGCCGCGCTGCGCCGTACAAAACTGGCGATAGATTTTCGATAGATTTTCGAACTAAAGGACAGCCGATGACCACAAACCGTGGTTAGCTTCTGATTAGCTTCTGGGCTAGCTCCTGGCTAGCTTCTGGCTAGTTTCTGGCCAGCCTCCTGGAGTTTCTGGCTAGCTTCCTGAAGGATTGCAGATCTGAGGTAAATAATACTTTTTTATAAATATAAATTGGTGAGGCTGGTTGCAGGAGAGTGTTTAGAAGATGAGTTGATGGAAAATAAAAATAAAATGTATGTGAAAAAAAGTTGTAAATATATATATATACAGGACACGACAAGACGAGGACAAAAGACGTCTGAACTGCTATGCGATCTTGGAGAAAAAAAAAGTCATAGTACAACATGGTTTTAACATGGTTCAACATGGTTTTAACATGGTTTTGACATGGTCCAACATCGTTTTAACATGGTTTTGACATGGTTTAAACATGGTTTTAACATGGTCCAACATGGTTTTGACATGGTTTTAACATGGTTTTAACATGGTCCAACATGGTTTTGACATGCATGGTTTTGACATGGTCCAACATGGTTTTGACATGGTCCAACATGGTCCAACATGGTTTTGACATGGTCCAAAATGTTTTTGACATGGTCCAACATGGTTTTAACATGATCACACATGGTTGTAACATGACCACACATGGTTGTAACATGATCACACATGGTTGTAACATGATCACACATGGTTTTAACATGGTCACACATGGTTTTAACATGATCACACATGGTTTTAACATGATCACACATGGTTTTAACATGGTCACACATGGTTTTAACATGGTCCTAACATGGTCCAACATGGTTTTAACATGGTTTTGACATGGTCCAACATGGTTTTGAAATTGTCCAACATGGTTTTAACATGGTCACACATGGTTTTAACATGGTCACACATGGTTTTGACATGGTCTAACATGGTTTTAACATGGTTTTGACATGGTTTAAACATGGTCCAACATGGTTTTGACATGGGTTTAACATGGATTTAACATGGTTTAACATGGATTTAACATGGTCCAACATGGTTTTAACATGGTTTTGACATGGTCCAACATGATTTTGACATGGTCCAACATCGTTTTAACATGGTTTAAACATGGTTTTAACATGGTCCAACATGGTTTTGACATGGTTTTAACATGGTTTTAACATGGTCCAACATGGTTTTGACATGGTCCAACATGGTTTTGACATGGTCCAAAATGTTTTTGACATGGTCCAACATGGTTTTAACATGATCACACATGGTTGTAACATGATCACACATGGTTGTAACATGATCACACATGGTTGTAACATGATCACACATGGTTGTAACATGATCACACATGGTTGTAACATGATCACACATGGTTTTAACATGATCACACATGGTTTTAACATGGTCACACATGGTTTTAACATGGTATTAACATGGTCCAACATGGTTTTAACATGGTCCTAACATGGTCCAACATGGTTTTAACATGGTTTTGAAATTGTCCAACATGGTTTTAACATGGTCACACATGGTTTTAACATGGTCACACATGGTTTTGACATGGTCTAACATGGTTTTAACATGGTTTTGACATGGTCCAACATGGTTTTAACATGGTTTTAACATGGTCCAACATGATTTTGACATGGTTTTAACATGGTTTTGACATGGTCCAACATGGTTTTAACATGGTCCAACATGGTCACACATGGTTTTAACATGGTCCAACCTGGTTTTGACATGGTCCAGCATGGTTTTGACATGGTCCAACATGGTTTTAACTTGGTTTTGACATGGTCCAACATGATTTTGACATGGTCCAAAATGGTTTGGACATGGTCCAACATGGTTTTGACATCGCTTAATATGGTTTTGACATGGTCCAACATGGTTTTAACATGATTTTAACATGGTCCAACATGGTTTTGTCATGGTCCAACATGGTTTTGACATGTTTCAACATGGTTTTGACATGGTCCAAAATGGTTTGGACATGGTCCAACATGGTTTTGACATCGCTTAATATGGTTTTGTCATGGTCCAACATGGTTTTGACATGGTCCAACATGGTTTTAACATGGTCCAATATGGTCCAACATGGTTTTGACATGGTCCAACATGGTTTTGACATGGTCCAACATGGTTTTGACATGGTCCAACATGGTTTTAACATCACAAATGGTTTTAACATGGTCCAACATGGTTTTAACATGGTCCAACATGGTTTTAACATGGTCCTAACATGGTCCAACATTGTTTTAACATGATCACACATGGTTTTAACATGATCACACATGGTTTTAACATGATCACACATGGTTTTAACATGGTCACACATGGTTTTGACATGGTCACACATGGTTTTGACATGGTCCAACATGGTTTTAACATGGTCCAACATGGTTTTGACATGGTTCAACATGGTTTTGACATGGTTCAACATGGTTTTGACATGGTCCAACATGGTTTTAACATGATCACACATGGTTTTAACATGGTTTTGACATGGTCACACATGGTTTTAACATGGTTTTAACATGGTCCAACATGGTTTTAACATGGTCCAACATAGTTTTAACATGGTCCAACATAGTTTTAACATGGTCCTAACATGGTCCAACATTGTTTTAACATGATCACACATGGTTTTAACATGATCACACGTGGTTTTAACATGGTCACACATGGTTTTGACATGGTCACACATGGTTTTGACATGGTCACACATGGTTTTGACATGGTCACACATGGTTTTAACATGGTCCAACATGGTTTTAACATGGTCCAACATGGTTTTGACATGGTTCAACATGGTTTTGACATGGTTCAACATGGTTTTGACATGGTCCAACATGGTTTTAACATGATCACACATGGTTTTAACATGGTTTTGACATGGTCACACATGGTTTTGACATGGTCACACATGGTTTTACCATGGTCACACATGGTTTTAACATGATCACACATGGTTTTAACATGGTTTTGACATGGTCCAACATGGTTTTGACATGGTCCAACATGGTTTTGACATGGTCCAACATAGTTTTGACATGGTCCAACATCGTTTTGACATGGTCACACATGGTTTAAACATGGTCACACATGGTCCAACATGGTTTTAACATGGTCCAACGTTGTTTTAACATGGTCCAACATGGTTTTAACATGGTCCAACATGGTTTTAACATGGTTTTGACATGGTCCAACATGGTTTTAACATGGTCACACATGGTTTTAACATGGTCACACCTGGTTTTAACATGGTCACACATGGTTTTAACTTGGTCCTATCATGGTTTTAACATGGTCCTAACACATGGTTTAACATGATCACACATGGTTTAACATGATCACACATGGTTTAACATGATCACACATGGTTTAACACTGTCCAACATGATAGCATCCATTGTTCTTCTCCTACATGATACATGGTAACATCAACCTACATTCCACTCTGAAGACCCTTAAGAACATTGGGATTCTAGTCGTTTCACGAGTTACATCTTTGCACAGATCACATCTCATTTAAATCTGGATGTATTTTGTTCATCAGTCTTCAGCCTAAAGGAAAGTATTAGTATTAATGGGAGACTTCCTTCCACATGGAGGCTGACTGTTATTCCTTATTCATAAAGGGTACACTACCGCTCATTATCGCTGATTAATGTTAGCATGCTACAACATGGCTTAGACAAGAGAACTCATTACACCTCATTTTAGTCTAAAATAATGTTCATAGAGACAGTAGTTGATGATTAACATGGCTTTGCCTTGAGAACAGCCTCAATTCGCCGGGGCATAGACTCTACAAGGTGTCGAAAGCGTTCCACAGGGATGTTGGCCCATGTTGACGCCGATGCTTCCCACAGTTGTGTCAAGTTGGCTGGATGTCCTTTGGGTGGTGGACAATTGTTGATACACACGGGAAACTGTTGAGTGTGAAAAACCCAGCAGCATTGCAGTTCTTGACACACTCAAACTGGTGCGCCTGGCACCTACTACCATAAACTGTTCCAAGACACAAATATTTTGTCTTGCCAAATCACACTCAATGACACACAATCCATGTCTCAATTGTGTCAAGGCTTAAAAATCTTCTAACCTGTCTCCTCCCCTTCATCTACACTGATTGAAGTGGATTTCACAAGTGACATCAATAAGGGATCATAGCTTTCACCTGGTCAGTCTAGGTCATGGAAAGAGCAGGTGTTCTTAATGTTTTGTACACTCGGTGTATAACATCAGTCTACGATGAGACGGTGTGTTTCAGTGACGTAAACAGTCTACTCTACAACACAGTCAGAGGAGCAGCATGAATTTCTAAAGACAAACAATAAAAGGCACTCAACAACAACAGAGATAATTGTTTTCATTGTATTCATTCAACGCACATATGAAATGCATTATTCTCCGGGGTACCATACAGGAGAACAGATAAAGTCATCAACTATCACTATCAAATGTTTGCCAACTGGGAGAGTATAGCAGTTCACTGAGTTGGAGCTGCATTGTGTTGTAAAAGGATCCACCTGTTTTTCCTACAGTATGACATAATTTCTCTCTTCAAGGCTGGAAAAATAAACAATAGCATGGACAACGGCCTGCCATTATCCCAATACACTCACAGGCCTGCCAATAACTTAATAAACTGGTGAGCGAGCACGCACGCACGCACACACGCACGCACGCATGCGAGAGGGGATGGAGGGATCAGGGGAGAAAGAGGAGAGAAGAGAGGGATCAGGGGAGAAAGAGGAGAGAAGAGAGGGATCAGGGGAGAAAGAGGAGAGGATGGAGGGATCAGGGGAGAAAGAGAAGATAGGATGAGGGATCAGGGGAGAAAGAGGAGAGAGGATGGAGGGATCAGGGGAGAAAGAGGAGAGAGGATGGAGGGATCAGGGGAGAAAGAGGAGAGAGGATGGAGGGATCAGGGAGAAAGAGGAGAAAAGAGGATGGAGGGATCAGGGGAGAAAGAGGAGAGAGGATGGAGGGATCAGGGGAGAAAGAGAAGAGAGGATGGAGGGATGAGGGGAGAAAGAGGAGAGGGGATGGAGGGATCAGGGGAGAAAGAGGAGAGGGGATGGAGGGATCAGGGGAGAAAGAGGAGAGGGGATGGAGGGATCAGGGGAGAAAGAGGAGAGGGGATGGAGGGATCAGGGGAGAAAGAGGAAAGAAGAGAGGATGGAGGGATCAGGGGAGAAAGAGGAAAGAATAGAGGATGGAGGGATCAGGGGAGAAAGAGGAAAGAAGAGAGGATGGAGGGATCAGGGGAGAAAGAGGAGATAAGAGAGGATGGAGGGATCAGGGGAGAAAGAGGAGAGAAGAGAGGATGGAGGGATCAGGGGAGAAAGAGGAGAGAGGATGGAGGGATCAGGGGAGGAAGAGGAGAGAGGATGGAGGGATCAGGGGAGAAAGAGGAGAGAAGAGAGGATGGAGGGATGAGGGGAGAAAGAGGAGAGGGGATGGAGGTATCAGGGGAGAAAGAGGAGAGAAGAGAGGATGGAGGGATCAGGGGAGAAAGAGGAGAGAAGAGAGGATGGAGGGATCAGGGGAGAAAGAGGAGAGAAGAGAGGATGGAGGGATCAGGGGAGAAAGAGGAGAGAAGAGAGGATGGAGGGATCAGGGGAGAAAGAGGAGAGAAGAGAGGATGGAGGGATCAGGGGAGAAAGAGGAGAGAAGAGAGGATGGAGGGATCAGGGGAGAAAGAGGAGAGGATGGAGGATGGAGGGATCAGGGGAGAAAACACCATCAGCGCTGATCCAGTTTATTAAGCTACAGGAAGTTTCACCTGGGTGGATCAGTGAAGAACATGGCGAGCTGTCATACTCTGCACACACACACGCTATAAAAGCACACTTTGATTTCCTGCCTTATTACATTTCCCCACACCCCTCAAATGATGCAAATGAGCCACTTTTACCTTTGATATTACTCCTTAATACGCAGACATACCTTAATGCACAGCAACAAGTCCTTCACGTTAAAGACAAAGACAACGGGCCTCCCGAGTGGCACAGCGGTCTAAGGCATCGCTGCAAACCCGGGTTTGATCCCGGGCTGTATCACAACCGGGCGTGATCGGGAGTCCCAGAAGGCGTCGCAGTTTTTGGCCCAGCGTCGTCCGGGTTAGGGGAGGGTTTGGCCCAGCGTCGTCCGGGTTAGGGGAGGGTTTGGCCCAGCGTCGTCCGGGTTAGGGGAGGGTTTGGCCTGGGGGGCTTTACTTGGCTCTTCGTGCTCTAGAGACTCCTTGTGACGGGCCGCCCGCCTTCAGGCTGGGTTAAGCGGGCGGGTGTTAAGAAGTGGGGTTTGGCGGGTCATGTTTCGGAAGACGTTTGACTCGACCTTTGCCTCCCGAGCCCTTTGGGGAATTGCAGCGAAGAGACAAGATCAAAATGTAAAAACAAGAAAAAGTCAATGGAGGCAAAACCAAGTCTAGCTTTGGTTCCCTGAGCTAATCTTCATTTAGCATTAGCCGTTGGTTCAATGAGGCCTGAACTTCAATTTGATTTAGCCTACCGGAGACGGGAACCTCTTTCTCTCCCATGGAGGGACAGACAGACAAGTTGAAAGACAGACAGACTACGCTACACCACACAGGTCAGAGTCAGGGAGCGGATGCATACCAACTAGTCCAAGCATCTTCATTTGAAAAACTCATTAAGCCACTTGATTAAGGAAACCCTTTAATGTATTTCTGAGGGTGTCACAAAGTGAAGCGCACCAAGACATCACGATTTGACGCAATCAACTTCTTCACCAGCGTTCTTATTACCAGTCAGTAAAGTGGATCCTTGTCTCCTTCCACCACCTCCTCTGGATCAGTGCCTGCCTTACTGTGGGAGGAGCCCTGCCTGCCTGAACTGTTACGGTCGTAACACACTCACACTAACCACTCCTAGTGAGGCTGCAGCCGCATGTAGCCATGCCAATCTGCCAGAGGATCTCCTAAATGAGGGTCATCAGTTGTGTAAAGATGTTGGTAGAACTAAATCCTGCTGACATGCACACCCCTGAGGCCACAGTGCGCTGGCGAGCATCAGCACATATCGTTATCCTGCTCTTGTTTTTAGGTCTGAGGAAGGGAACATTTTTAAGGACAAGTGATGCTTTATTTCATCCTGCAGTTCAGCAATGTGGCATCAGGCTGCCTGTGTGTGTGTGTGTGTTATGAGGTGGACATTCCACTCATCCCTACTTATAATTTGTCAGCTGGTTAAGCAGTAATAGAGCACTTGGCTACTGTTTCAAATGTGTTCCAAATGTGGGCCAACTGTGAGTAGGTGATAGTACCACATTTGCTTCCCAAATGTGGGTGAATTTCTACTTTCAGTGAAAGCAGACATTCACCTAATTTATCACTGACATTCATGTCCTTTGTGGGAACTAATCTAGGGGTTACATATGCTGTGATAGTGGTATCTAGGGGTTATATATGCTGTGATAGGGGTATCTAGAGGTTATATATGCTGTGATAGTGGTATCTAGGGGTTATATATGCTGTGATAGGGGTATCTAGAGGTTATATATGCTGTGATAGTGGTATCTAGAGGTTATATATGCTGTGATAGTGGTATCTAGAGGTTATATACGCTGTGATAGTGGTATCTAGAGGTTATATACGCTGTGATAGTGGTATCTAGGGGTTATATATGCTGTGATAGTGGTATCTGGGGGTTATATATGCTGTGATAGGGGTATCAGAGGTTATATATGCTGTGATAGTGGTATCTAGTGGTTATATATGCTGTGATAGTGGTATCTAGAGGTTATATATGCTGTGATAGTGGTTATATATGCTGTGATAGGGGTATTTAGAGGTTATATATGCTGTGATAGTGGTTATATATAGTGTGATAGTGGTATCTAGAGGTTATACATGCTGTGATAGTGGTATCTAGAGGTTATATATGCTGTGATAGTGGTATCTAGGGGTTATATATGCTGTGATAGTAGTATCTAGAGGTTATATATGCTGTGATAGGGGTATCTAGAGGTTATATATGCTGTGATAGTGGTATCTAGTGGTTATATATGCTGTGATAGTGGTATCTAGTGGTTATATATGCTGTGATAGTGGTATCTAGGGGTTATATATGCTGTGATAGTGGTATCTAGGGGTTATATATGCAGTGATAGGGGTATCTAGAGGTTATATATGCTGTGATAGGGGTATCTAGGGGTTATATATGCTGTGATAGTGGTATCTAGGGGTTATATATGCAGTGATAGGGGTATCTAGAGGTTATATATGCTGTGATAGTGGTTATATATGCTGTGATAGTGGTATCTAGAGGTTATATATGTTGTGACAGGGGTTATATATGCTGTAATAGGGGTATCAAGGGGTTATATATGCTGTGACAGTGGTATCTAGAGGTTATATATGCTGTGATAGTGGTATCTAGGGGTTATATTTGCTGTGATAGGGGTATCTAGGGGTTATATATGTTGTGATAGGGGTTATATATGCTGTGATAGTGGTATCTAGGGGTTATATACGCTGTGATAGTGGTATCTAGGGGTTATACATGCTGTGATAGGCGGTATCTAGAGGTTATATATGCTGTGATAGTGGTATCTAGAGGTTATATATGCTGTGATAGTGGTATCTAGGGGTTATATATGCTGTGATAGGGGTATCTAGAGGTTATATATGCTGTGATAGTGGGATCTAGTGGTTATATATGCTGTGATAGTGGTTATATATGCTGTGATAGGGGTATCTAGAGGTTATATATGCTGTGATAGGGGTTATATATGCTGTGATAGTGGTATCTAGAGCTTATATATGCTGTGGTAGGGGTTATACATGCTGTGAAAGTGGTTATATATGCTGTGATAGTGGTATCTAGGGGTTATATATGCTGTGATAGGGAATTATATATGCTGTGATAGTGGTATCTAGTGGTTATATATGCTGTGATAGTGGTATCTAGAGGTTATATATGCTGTGATAGTGGTTATATATGCTGTGATAGGGGTATCTAGAGGTTATATATGCTGTGATAGGGGTTATATATGCTGTGATAGTGGTATCTAGAAGTTATATATGCTGTGGTAGGGGTATCTAGAGGTTATATATGCTGTGATAGTGGTTATATATGCTGTGATAGGGGTATCTAGAGGTTATATATGCTGTGATAGTGGTTATATATGCTGTGATAGGGGTATCTAGGGATTATATATGCTGTGATAGTGGTATCTAGAAGTTATATATGCTGTGGTAGGGGTATCTAGAGGTTATATATGCTGTGATAGTGGTTATAGGGGTATCTAGAGGTTATATATGCTGTCACAGGGGTTATATGTGCTGTGATAGTGGTATCTAGAGCTTATATATGCTGTGATAGTGGTATCTAGGGGTTATACATGCTGTGATAGGCGGTATCTAGAGGTTATATATGCTGTGATAGTGGTATCTAGAGGTTATATATGCTGTGATAGTGGTATCTAGGGGTTATATATGCTGTGATAGGGGTATCTAGAGGTTATATATGCTGTGATAGTGGGATCTAGTGGTTATATATGCTGTGATAGTGGTTATATATGCTGTGATAGGGGTATCTAGAGGTTATATATGCTGTGATAGGGGTTATATATGCTGTGATAGTGGTATCTAGAGCTTATATATGCTGTGGTAGGGGTTATACATGCTGTGAAAGTGGTTATATATGCTGTGATAGTGGTATCTAGGGGTTATATATGCTGTGATAGGGAATTATATATGCTGTGATAGTGGTATCTAGTGGTTATATATGCTGTGATAGTGGTATCTAGAGGTTATATATGCTGTGATAGTGGTTATATATGCTGTGATAGGGGTATCTAGAGGTTATATATGCTGTGATAGGGGTTATATATGCTGTGATAGTGGTATCTAGAAGTTATATATGCTGTGGTAGGGGTATCTAGAGGTTATATATGCTGTGATAGTGGTTATATATGCTGTGATAGGGGTATCTAGAGGTTATATATGCTGTGATAGTGGTTATATATGCTGTGATAGGGGTATCTAGGGATTATATATGCTGTGATAGTGGTATCTAGAAGTTATATATGCTGTGGTAGGGGTATCTAGAGGTTATATATGCTGTGATAGTGGTTATAGGGGTATCTAGAGGTTATATATGCTGTCACAGGGGTTATATGTGCTGTGATAGTGGTATCTAGAGCTTATATATGCTGTGGTAGGGGTTATACATGCTGAGAAAGTGGTTATTTATGCTGTGATAGGGGTTATATATGCAGTAATAGGGGTATCTAGGGGTTATATATATGCTGTGATAGGGGTATATAGAGGTTATATATGCTCTGATAGTGGTATCCAGAGGTTATATATGCTGTGGTAGGGGTTATGTATGTTGTGATAGGGGTATATAGGGGTTATATATGCTGTGATAGTGGTTATATATGCTGTGATAGTGGTATCTAGGGGTTATATATGCTGTGATAGTGGTATCTAGAGGTTATATATGCTGTGATAGGGGTTATATATGCTGTGATAGTGGTATCTAGAAGTTATATATGCTGTGATAGTGGTTATATATGCTGTGATAGTGGTTATATATGCTGTGATAGTGGTATCTAGGGGTTATATATGCTGTGATAGGGGTATCTAGAGGTTATATATGCTGTGATAGTGGTATCTAGGGGTTATATATGCTGTGGTAGGGGTATCTAGGG
This sequence comes from Oncorhynchus mykiss, assembly GCF_013265735.2. Taxonomy (NCBI): domain Eukaryota; kingdom Metazoa; phylum Chordata; class Actinopteri; order Salmoniformes; family Salmonidae; genus Oncorhynchus; species Oncorhynchus mykiss. The sequence continues at coordinate 46,886,739 of NC_048582.1, forward strand.
GTTATATATGCTGTGATAGTGGTTATATATGCTGTGATAGTGGTATCTAGGGGTTATATATGCTGTGATAGGGGTATCTAGAGGTTATATATGCTGTGATAGTGGTATCTAGAGGTTATATATGCTGTGATAGGGGTTATATATGCTGTGATAGTGGTATCTAGAAGTTATATATGCTGTGGTAGGGGTATCTAGAGGTTATATATGCTGTGGTAGGGGTTATATATGTTGTGAAAGTGGTTATATATGCTGTGATAGTGGTTATATATGCTGTGATAGGGGTATCTAGGGGTTATATATGCTGTGATAGTGGTTATATATGCTGTGATAGGGGTATCTAGGGGTTATATATGCTGTGATAGTGGTATCTAGAAGTTATATATGCTGTGGTAGGGGTATCTAGAGGTTATATATGCTGTGATAGTGGTTATATATGCTGTGATAGGGGTATCTAGAGGTTATATATGCTGTGATAGGGGTTATATATGCTGTGATAGTGGTTATATATGCTGTGATAGTGGTATCTAGGGGTTATATATGCAGTGATAGGGGTATCTAGAGCTTATATATGCTGTGATAGTGGTATCTAGAGGTTATATATGCTGTGATAGGGGTTATATATGCTGTGATAGTGGTATCTAGAAGTTATATATGCTGTGGTAGGGGTATCTAGAGGTTATATATGCTGTGATAGTGGTTATATATGCTGTGATAGGGGTATCTAGGGGTTATATATGCTGTGATAGTGGTATCTAGAAGTTATATATGCTGTGGTAGGGGTATCTAGAGGTTATATATGCTGTGATAGTGGTTATATATGCTGTGATAGGGGTATCTAGAGGTTATATATGCTGTCATAGGGGTTATATATGCTGTGAAAGTGGTTATATATGCTGTGATAGGGGTATCTAGGGGTTATATATGCTGTGATAGGGGTTATATATGCTGTAGTAGGGGTATCTAGGGGTTATATATATGCTGTGATAGGGGTATCTAGAGGTTATATATGCTCTAATAGTGGTATCCAGAGGTTATATATGCTGTTATAGGGGTTATATATGCGGTGATAGTGATATCTAGAGGTTATATATGCTGTGGTAGGGGTTATATATGCTGTGATAGGGGTATCTAGGGGTTATATATGCTGCGATAGTTATATATGCTGCGATAGTTATATATGCTGTGATAGTGGTTATATATGCTGTGATAGTGGTTATATATGCTGTGATAGAGGTTATATATGCTGTGATAGTGGTTATATATGCTGTGATAGTGGTTATATATGCTGTGATAGTGGTTATATATGCTGTGATAGTGGTTATATATGCTGTGATAGTGGTTATATATGCTGTGATAGGGGTATCTAGGGGTTATATATGCTGTGATAGTGGTTATATATGCTGTGATAGTGGTTATATATGCTGTGATAGTGGTTATATATGCTGTGATAGGGGTATCTAGGGGTTATATATGCTGTGATAGTGGTTATATATGCTGTGATAGGGGTATCTAGGGGTTATATATGCTGTGATAGGGGTTATATATGCTGTGATAGTGGTTATATATGCTGTGATAGTGGTTATATATGCTGTGATAGGGGTATCTAGAGGTTATATATGCTGTGATAGGGGTATCTAGGGGTTATATATGCTGTGATAGTGGTTTTATATGCTGTGATAGTGGTATCTAGAGGTTATATATGCTGTGATAGGGGTTATATATGCTGTGATAGTGGTTATATATGCTGTGATAGTGGTTAAATATGCTGTGATAGTGGTTATATATGCTGTGATAGTGGTTATATATGCTGTGATAGTGGTATCTAGAGGTTATATATGCTGTGATAGGGGTATCTAGAGGTTATATATGCTGTGATAGTGGTTATATATGCTGTGATAGTGGTATCTAGGGGTTATATATGCTGTGATAGTGGTTAAATATGCTGTGATAGAGATTATATATGCTGTGATAGTGGTTATATATGCTGTGACAGGGGTTATATATGCTGTGATAGGGGTTATATATGCTGTGATAGTGGTTATATATGCTGTGATAGTGGTTAAATATGCTGTGATAGTGGTTATATATGCTGTGATAGTGGTTATATATGCTGTGATAGTGGTATCTAGAGGTTATACATGCTGTGATAGGGGTATCTAGAGGTTATATATGCTGTGATAGTGGTTATATATGCTGTGATAGTGGTTAAATATGCTGTGATAGAGATTATATATGCTGTGATAGTGGTTATATATGCTGTGACAGGGGTTATATATGCTGTGATAGAGATTATATATGCTGTGATAATGGTTATATATGCTGTGATAGGGGTATCTAGAGGTTATATATGCTGTGATAGTGGTTAAATATGCTGTGATAGAGATTATATATGCTGTGATAGTGGTTATATATGCTGTGACAGGGGTTATATATGCTGTGATAGAGATTATATATGCTGTGATAATGGTTATATATGCTGTGATAGTGGTATCTAGAGGTTATATATGCTGTGATAGGGGTTATATATGCTGTGATAGTGGTTATATATGCTGTGATAGTGGTTATATATGCTGTGATAGGGGTATCTAGAGGTTATATATGCTGTGATAGGGGTATCTAGGGGTTATATATGCTGTGATAGTGGTTTTATATGCTGTGATAGTGGTATCTAGAGGTTATATATGCTGTGATAGGGGTTATATATGCTGTGATAGTGGTTATATATGCTGTGATAGTGGTTAAATATGCTGTGATAGTGGTTATATATGCTGTGATAGTGGTTATATATGCTGTGATAGTGGTATCTAGAGGTTATATATGCTGTGATAGGGGTATCTAGAGGTTATATATGCTGTGATAGTGGTTAAATATGCTGTGATAGAGATTATATATGCTGTGATAGTGGTTATATATGCTGTGACAGGGGTTATATATGCTGTGATAGAGATTATATATGCTGTGATAATGGTTATATATGCTGTGATAGTGGTATCTAGAGGTTATATATGCTGTGATAGGGGTTATATATGCTGTGATAGTGGTTATATATGCTGTGATAGTGGTTAAATATGCTGTGATAGTGGTTATATATGCTGTGATAGTGGTTATATATGCTGTGATAGTGGTATCTAGAGGTTATATATGCTGTGATAGGGGTATCTAGAGGTTATATATGCTGTGATAGTGGTTATATATGCTGTGATAGTGGTATCTAGGGGTTATATATGCTGTGATAGTGGTTATATATGCTGTGATAGTGGTTAAATATGCTGTGATAGAGATTATATATGCTGTGATAGTGGTTATATATGCTGTGACAGGGGTTATATATGCTGTGATAGAGATTATATATGCTGTGATAATGGTTATATATGCTGTGATAGGGGTATCTAGAGGTTATATATGCTGTGATAGTGGTTAAATATGCTGTGATAGAGATTATATATGCTGTGATAGTGGTTATATATGCTGTGACAGGGGTTATATATGCTGTGATAGAGATTATATATGCTGTGATAATGGTTATATATGCTGTGATAGTGGTATCTAGAGGTTATATATGCTGTGATAGGGGTTATATATGCTGTGATAGTGGTTATATATGCTGTGATAGTGGTTAAATATGCTGTGATAGTGGTTATATATGCTGTGATAGTGGTTATATATGCTGTGATAGTGGTATCTAGAGGTTATATATGCTGTGATAGGGGTATCTAGAGGTTATATATGCTGTGATAGTGGTTATATATGCTGTGATAGTGGTTAAATATGCTGTGATAGAGATTATATATGCTGTGATAGTGGTTATATATGCTGTGACAGGGGTTATATATGCTGTGATAGAGATTATATATGCTGTGATAATGGTTATATATGCTGTGATAGGGGTTATATATGCTGTGATAGAGATTATATATGCTGTGATAGTGGTTATGTATGCTCTGATATGCCAAGTGTGTGAATTCAGGTCCTCTCATTAAAACATTTCTCTGCATTCCCCCCTGGATCATTCAAACAGGAAACAAGACAGCATGCTCGCTCCTCAGCTCCTCAGAGTCTTCACTTTACTTGGTAAACAAAAGAGTCATTACTCCAGGAAGGGACATGTCTCTCTTTCCAGGGAGGGAAGGAGATATAGAGGGAGGATGGTACAGTTTGTAAATGAAGGAATTAATTAAGTTTAGTGAAAGTGACAAGGCTGGAGACGACATCCAAGGTTTGGATTACAAAGATACAATTTGTTATTCATGACTGAGCCTGTGTGTTTGTGTGTGTGTTTCTCTGTCTAGCCTCAAGAACTGAATGTGTTTTGTTTTGATCCTTGGCCGATAGTGCTGATAACATGCAATTCACTGAAGAACTTGTAATGATTGCAATATTATATCTTTAACACGCTGCTTTAATTACAGCCCTTCCCAGAAATGAATGTGTTCAGACCATAGAGAGAAGGAGAGAGAGAGAGCGCCAGTGACCACACGAAGAATGAGGACAGGTTATTGTAAAGACACTGAGACACAGCTATTACGTAAGCCTACGCTGTATAAGTACACTGCACAAAAATTTCTGAAGTAGGTTTGTCGAATATACATGTTAGTATATAGAGAAAAGGTTGTGTTTTATGCTATCTTGGTATGTGATAAGCACCGGTTCTAAAAAGGTTCAAAAAATAAATAAAAACAGACATTATCTACTACTCATATCAAATCACTCACTAAGACAGTAATGATCATGATAACAAGAGTAATATCACCATAACCAATGAATGAAACAGCCCGTTTAGCAACAGACTGGCAGGGGGATGAGTGACGCATCATTACTTTGCCCTGAAATGATGTGAAATGTTTAAAACAGCTCAGTGAAGGTCAAGCTAAATGATGCCGAGCAGTCCACGTTGCTGGCCTCGAAATGAAATCACTGAACTCTCCAGAACATCTCTGCACCTCTTCACCATCAATCAACAACCCTGGAGCACGAGGGTCTGTCTGTCTCCCCCTCTCTCCATCTCTGTGTAGCAGTATCTCTTCCGCTCTCTCTAGGTACTTTCCACTGTCCCATACTTGCATGGCACTTACAATACATTGGTTCATTCTAGGTAGTGTGCTATGATGTACAGTTGAACAGAGTGTCTTTTGTCTCCACCATCTCATTAACCCTTCAGCTTGTCCAATCAGTGTCCCTTCGTTAACCTTACAGGTCCAATCAACAATCAGCCTACGACAGTCTCCTCTGTCCTCCCCTCAGACCACGAAGGACGGCATTATCTCTTCTAACCTGACCAGGGCCGTGTTACGGTGGACGAGACATGTGTTCAACTAAAGGAAGGGTCATGTATCCCAAAGATGCTCTTTAGTGCCACTGATCATTAAGAGGGGTGGCCACTCACTGAGCTCCACACAACCCTGAGCTCCACACAACCCTGAGCTCCACACAACCCTGAGCTCCACACAACCCTGAGCTCCACACAACCCTGAGCTCCACACAACCCTTGGCACAACACAACCCTGGGCACAACACAACCCTGAGCACAACACAACCCTGTGCACAACACAACCCTGTGCTCCAAACAACCGAGCACAACACAACCCTGAGCTCCACACAACCCTGAGCTCCACACAACCCTGTGCTCCACACAACCCTGGGCACAACACAACCCTGAGCACAACACAACCCAGTGCTCCACACAACCCGGAGCAGAACACAACCCTCAGCACAACACAACCCTGAGCACAACACAACCCTGAGCACAACACAACCCTGAGCACAACACAACCCTTTGCACAACACAACCCTGAGCACAACGAAGATAGTTGACTGGTGTAACAAATCAAGCGTTGATTTGAAGTGGTTCAAATAACAAGACAAGGCTGAGAAGTAGCCAGAGCTTTTCTGTATGAAAATGACACCTTGTTTTATGTGGGGGGATGTAATCTAATCATCATAATTCTGTGATGAGGCGGTTGATGAGCTGTAATTAATGTAATATTTACAACAGTGAAATGCACCCAAAAAATTGTCTTGGACTCACCCGGAAAAATCAGATTCACCATTTTGTAATGGAGGAAAGTAGTGTGAGCTTCCTGGGGTTGAAGGTTAACAGCCTGGAAGAAACAGAGTGCCTGATGGGTAAAAGTCATGGTAGGTCACAGTAACCTCCATATACCGTAACTAACCAGCTAAAGAGTTCAATAAAAGCTAACCCTAACCATCCAGCTATAGCTAACCATCAGCACATTACAGAGTGTCTCTCAGGCTACACAACATGTTCATAATGGATGAAAACACACTTCAGATCCAGAAAATGACAATTTGCAATAAAGGCCTAATAATGTCATCATGAGAGCCAGATAGATACAATGCATGTCCCTCTATGGATCATTATAGCACGGCAATGAGCTATTGACAAAGGACTGAAACAGCTAGAGGGAAAATTGCTTATGTACAAAAATTGCTTATAAAAGTGGCAATACAAACGATTAGGGAATGGACTAAAATGTGATGATAAGGCCTCATTCAATGGTACGCAGTCAATCACCATTGTTCTTGTTATTTAGCCCCCTGGTAGTTGAAACATATGCAGCACATTACCTATTCAGCATTAGTAGGAGGTACTGCAGTACTTTTCACAGCAGGAGGTTCTTAAAAATATTTTTAGGAAATCCTAGCTGACACAGTAGGGAGGTAGTGTCGTGACTGAGTCAGATATGAAAACAATACTAATACATAATCACACTGAATAGTAGTACATACAGTTAAACCTTATCCTACCAAAATAATATTTGCAAATAAAAGGAAGTGGTTTCACCATGTCAGTCAAACAACCTTGATGATTGTTTGGGCATACCGGTAGCCAATGTTGTAATTCTCATGCGGCAGACTTTTAACGGAACATTGAATCATTTCAGGATATAAAATGGCTCTCCCCCACCTCTCTGCCCTCCCTGTGGGTACCCCAAGGTCAGAACAAAATGTTTTGATGCTGATGAGTTTGAGACAAGCGTCCAATATCTGTCTGAACTGAATAACATCATTAAAAACATCATTATCATCGAGATTGTGGTGCTCGCACACACACACACACACACATGCACGCACAAGGTGATATCACAAGGTGATATGGCCTAGAAAAACCCACTATTTTTGTTTTGACTTATGGGTGATTCACAATATATAGAAACAATTTTCTCTACATAAGATTCGTTTTACAATTAAAGGTCAAATACAATGCTTTTCAAAGAGTCAGCAATAGTCTAATGATTCAGGGCAGGTGAAATTAGGCTAATCAAAATAGTTTAACCTGCACCTCTGCAACTGGATCCTGGACTTCCAGACGGGACGCCCGCAGGTGGTAAGGGTAGGTAACAACACATCCGCCACGCTGATCCTCAACACAGGGGCTCCTCAGGGGTGCATGCTCAGTCCCCTCCTGTACTCCCTGTTCACTCATGACTGCACGGCCAGGCACAACTCCAACACCATCATTACATTTGCCGATGACACAACAGTGTAAGGCCTGATCACCGACAACAACGAGACAGCCTATGGGGAGAAGGTCAGAGACCTGGCAGTGTGGTGCCAGGACAACAACCTCTCCCTCAATGTGATCAAGACAAAGGAGATGATTGTGGACTACAGGAAAAGGAGGACCGAGCATGCCCCAAATTCTCATCGACGGGGCTGCAGGGGAGCAGGCAGAGAGCTTCAAGTTCCTTGGTGTCCACATCACCAACAAACTAACATGGTTCAAGCACACCAAGACAGTTGTGAAGAGGGCACGACAAAACCTATTACCCCTCAGGAGATTGAAAAGATTTGGCATGGGTCCTCAGATCCTCAAAAGGTTCTACAGCTGCATCATCGAGAGAATCCTGACTGGCTGCATCACTGCCTGGTATGGCAACTGCTCGGCCTCTGACCGCAAGGCACCAGAGGGTAGTGCGTACGGCCCAGTACATCACTGGGGCCAAGCTTCCTGCCATCCAGGACCTCTATACAAGGCGGTGTCAGAAAAAGGCCCTAAAAATTGTCAAAGACTCCAGCCACCCTAGTCATAGACAGTTCTTCTCTCTGCTACCGCACGGCAAGCGGTACTGGAGTGAGAAGTCTAGGTCTAAGAGGCTTCTAAACAGCTTCTACCCCCAAGCCATAATACTCCTGAACACCCCCAAGCCATAAGCCCCCCCTCACACCACTGCTACTCTCTGTTGTCATCGATGCATAGTCACTTTAATAACTCTACCTACATGTATATACTACCTCAACTAACCGGTGACCCCGCACATTGACTCTGTATCGGTACCCTCCTGTATATAATCTCGCTATTGTTATTTTACTGCTGCTATTTAATTAATCTCTTATTCTTATCCATATTTTTTTTTAAACTATTGTTGGTTAGGGGCTTGTAAGTAAGCATTTCACTGTAAGGTCTACACCGGTTGTTTTCAGTGCATGTGACAAATACAACTTGATTCGATTTCGTTTTTGCAATAATCACTGATCTGGCTTTTAAGACTGTCATTGAAAATGCCCTTTTGTTTCAAATTTAACCAGAGCCATGCATACTGCACATTCACTAATAATGACAAACTTCTTGTAGCAGGCATTATAGAAAATGAACACAGCCCACGTGCTAGTTGCAGCCAGCTTATCTTGATAATTAAAGTTTAGCTAACTGAACAAAAAAATAAATGCAACATGTAACAATTTCTAAGATTTTCCTGATTTACAATATAAGGACATCAGTCAATTGAAATGAATTAATTATGCCCGAATGTATGGATTTCACATGACTGGGAATACAGATATGCATCTGTTGGTCACAGATACCTTAAAAAAATGTAGGGGCGTGGATCAGAAAACCAGTCAGTATCTGGTGTGAACACCATTTGCCTCATGCAGCAATGTTGTAGACATCAATACAGAGCATCCCAAACATCCATCTGCTCAGTACAGTTGAAACCGTGATTAATCCGTGAAGAGCACACCTCTCCAGAGCGCCAGTGGCCATCGAAGGTGAGCATTTTCCCACTGAAGTCGGTTACGACGTCAAACTGCAGTCAGGTCAAGACCCTGGTGAGGACAACGAGCACGGAGATGAACTTCCCTGAGATGGTTTCTGACAGTTCGTGCATAAATTCTCAGGTTGAGCAAACCCATAGGTTCATCAGCTGTCGGGTGGCTGGTCTCAGACGATCCCGCAGATGAAGAAGCCGGATGTGGAGGCCCTGGGCTGGCGTTGTTACACATGGTCTGCAGTTGTGAGGCTGGTTGAACGTACCAAATTCTCTAAAATGACGTTGGAGGCGGCTTATGGTAGAGAAATGAACATGAAATGATCTGGCAACAGCTCTGGTGGACATTCCTGCAGTCAGCATTGTGATTTGTGACAAAACTGCACACTTTAGTGTGGCATTTTATTGTCCCCCCCACAAGGTGCACCTATATAATGATCATGCTGTATAAATCAGATTCAATAATATGCCACACCTGTCATGAGGATGAATTATCTTGGCAAGGTAAAAATGCTTACCAACGGGGATGTAAAAAAAATGTGTACACAAAATTTGAGAGAAATAAGCTTTTTGTGCTTTAGGAAGATTTCTGGGATCTTTTATTTCAGCTCATGAAACATGGGACCAACATTTTACATGTTGAGTTTTTGTTCAGGACATTTGCTCGCTAACAAGGTAGAACAGTTGAATTGTTATGAACAAAACCTTCTGTTCATCTCTAACTGTTTGAACAGAATGCTAGCCTGTCCACTTTGTTCAGATGTTTAAATCAAGTGGCCTACCTTATTTTCAGCATGAAAATAAGTTTCCAATACCTTACATAATTGTGTTTTATGCTTATTGCACATTTATGTAACACAGATTAGACAGGTAGTATAACAGTCTTTGGCTAAAATGCTGCTAGTGAGACAAACTGAGCATTTATTTTCCAGAATCAATGTTCATTGACAGTCCTGTTTTAGCAGTGTCTACTCTGCACACAATTGGAAGAGTTGAGACATAAAAAGTGCATGGTTAGGAAGGTTAACTTCTCCTCTGTTAGAGTGGAATAACGTCTCAATGTGTTTCCGTGTCCCATTCGGCTGGACCAAACCTCAAATGTCAGCGAGGAAGAAGATCTCTCTCAACTTTTTTGGTGTGAGTGGCAGGGGGAGGGGCTTGGTGTGAGTGGCAGGGGGAAGGGCTTGGAGTGAGTGGCAGGGGGAGGGGCTTGGTGTGAGTGGCAGGGGGAAGGGCTTGGAGTGAGTGGCAGGGGGAGGGGCTTGGTGTGAGTGGCAGGGGGCGGGGCTTGGAGTGAGTGGCAGGGGGAGGGGCTTGGTGTGAGTGGCAGGGGGAGGGGCTTGGTGTGAGTGGCAGGGGGAGGTGCTTGGTGTGAGTGGCAGGGGGAGGTCTTTGGTGTGAGTGGCAGGGGGAGGGGCTTGGTGTGAGTGGCAGGGGGAGGGGCTTGGTGTTTGTAAACATAGAGAAATAGGAGAAGCGAGAGGGTTCACTTTCGCCAACATCTGTCCAAAATAAGCCCAATGCTTTTCAATGGGATTATTGTGAACCTAAACTTGTCGCCGGCCTTTGGGACAACGACTCCCATTGTTAGTAGTGATGCACCGATATGACATTTATGGCCGATACCGACATCCAATATTTTCCTTGACAAAAAGCCTGATCACACACACACACACACACACACACACACACACACACACACACACACACACACACACACACACACACACACACACACACACACACACACACACACACACACACACACACACACACACACACACACACACACACACACAGCGGTCTAAGGCACTGCATTTCAGTGCAAGAGGCATCACTAAAGTTACTGGTTCAAATCCTGGCGTTGTCCGGGATTGCCCGTGGTAGGCCGTCATTGTCAATAAGAATATGTTCTTAACTGACTTGCCTAGTTAAATAATGGCTACACAGAAACACCACACTGACCAAAAAACATTTACATATGTCCCCATTACCAGTAAAACAATCAAAATCTATTTCTTTCCCTTACTAGCTGGGCTGTTTCGTTGTTCATTTGTTCAGTCGTTTAATTGTCAACCAGGATTTCTATGGAACGCTATTTGGGTCTTTGCGTGTTTTCTTACACTTTCAAATGACTGCTGGACTTGTTGACTGCTCGATCCACACAGCAGACATTGTGGGCTAGGTTAGGAATGCTGTGTTGCACGTGTAGCGCAACATTTTACGTGGCTTCATTACGCGTTATACAGGTATGTACCTACGTTATATAGATATGTACCTCATCTACCTACGTTATAAAGGTATGTACCTCATCTACCTACATTATATAGATATGACCTCATCTACCTACATTATATAGGTATGTACCTCATCTACCTACATTATATAGGTATGTACCTCATCTACCTACGTTATATAGGTATGTACCTCATCAAACCTACGTTATATAGGTATGTACCTCATCTACCTACGTTATATAGACATGTACCTCATCTACCTACGTTATATAGAAATGTACCTCATCTACCTACGTTATATAGGTATGTACCTCATCTACCTACGTTATATAGGTATGTACCTCATCTACCTACGTTATATAGACATGTACCTCATCTACCTACGTTATATAGATATGTACCTCATCTACCTACGTTATATAGATATGTACCTCATCTACCTACGTTATATAGATATGTACCTCATCTACCTACGTTATATAGATATGTACCTCATCTACCTACGTTATATAGATATGTACCTCATCTACCTACGTTATATAGATATGTACCTCATCTACCTACGTTATATAGATATGTACCTCATCTACCTACGTTATATAGATATGTACCTCATCTACCTATGTTATATAGATATGTACCTCATCTACCTACGTTATATAGATATGTACCTCATCTACCTACGTTATATAGGTATGTACCTCATCTACCTACGTTATATAGATATGTACCTCATCTACCTACGTTATATAGATATGTACCTCATCTACCTACGTTATATAGATATGTACCTCATCTACCTACGTTATATAGGTATGTACCTCATCTACCTACGTTATATAGATATGTACCTCATCTACCTACGTTATATAGGTATGTACCTCATCTACCTACGTTATATAGATATGTACCTCATCTACCTACGTTATATAGGTATGTACCTCATCTACCTACGTTATATAGATATGTACCTCATCTACCTACGTTATATAGATATGTACCTCATCTACCTACGTTATATAGGTATGTACCTCATCTACCTACGTTATATAGATATGTACCTCATCTACCTACGTTATATAGATATGTACCTCATCTACCTACGTTATATAGGTATGTACCTCATCTACCTACGTTATATAGTTATGCACGGTAGCTTTTACATCGTTTTTTAACGTCGGCGTTAAACTAGAAACCGATGTTTGCATTTTTAGCTAATATTGTCCGATTCCGTTATGTTCACCGATATATCGTGCATCCCTAATTGTTAGGGGGCGGAGACATGAGCATTTCGTCATTATATTCACATCTCTGATGTAAAGGGGAAGGTGTACACAGCACAGAAGGAGCGAAGGAAACGAGACCAAAAGGACAACGTGAGAACAAGTGGACATAAACGCTATTGCGATACAGGCATTTGGAAAATCACGCAAAAAACATGCATTCAAATGAATCAGATATATCGACCAGCCCTAACACACACACCCACACACACACCCACACACACCTTAATTAGCTATGAGGAAGTGAGAACATTAAGAGCCTTCTTCTACAGTGATGCAGTGATCAGGAAGCTAGACATACTCATGAATAATCAATCTAATGTCTATTAAGATAGACGGTGTCTGCTTTTAATAGGCAAGACTATTCACACAAGACAAACAACATCAGAGGACTAATCACAAGGGATGTGACCCAAATGTAACCCTATTCCCTATATCGTGCACTACCTTTAAACAGGGCCAGGGTCAAAAGTAGTGCACTAAATAGGGACTATTGTGCCATCTGGAGCCTTTTGAGGACATCGGAGACAGAGTGTGCTGATGATTCAAACTGTTTTAACAACCCATCCAGGAGTTCACTACTGAAACAAGAAGACAACGACAGCGGATACATATAACAGAGTCAACAGTAGAACATTATATAAGGAATATGTCACCAGATGACATCATATCAGTCCTGCACAACACATTCAGGCTGAATAAACACCACACCCAAACAAACATGACCTTTGGAATAATCGATTGAACAGATGATCTTTTTAAATAGCTGCTCAACGTTGGTCCATGATTAGGTTAACGACCGCAACCGCTAACATGTTAAGAAAAGATCACAAGCACAGAAACACAAGGTGACATTTGTTTGTCAGGACTTCAGGAAGCTTGAATATATATATATATATATAGACACACACACACAGAGAGAGAGAGAGAACGAGAGAGAGAGAGAGAGAGAGAGACGGTGAGAGAAACTGTGAAAGAGAGAGAGGGAGAGAGAGAGAAAAAGACTATCAGAGAGACAGACATTTAAACCAGTGGGGCCAGACAAGACGATGGCTTCTGTCCTCAACGGCAGGGATCTAAGTGGTTCACACAAACATAAGTTATTTCTTTCTTCACCTAATTTTCCCTCTCCACTCATCCCTAGCTTCCTCCCTCCCTCCATGAATTATTCCAATACTTGAACGGCATGTGAGCGAGCGCCAGCTCCTTAAATAGCACTCAGATTTCTAAAAACAGCAGAGGAGGCCACCAAGTTACCCAAATCCAGTGAATTATAGATGGTGCTCTGTCCTGTACTGCTCTATAGACATAAAACACAGCAAGGGGGTTATGGGAAGCTCTTAGGAGGTAACACAAGTGTTTAAATGGTTAAGACAGAGGCTGTGTGTGTCTCTGTGTGCGTGTGTTTGTGTGTGTGTGTGTATGTATTCTGCATATTCCTGTCTGTCTGACCCAATAACTGATGTTCAGGGGAGCAGACCAAACACAGCCCAACATAGTAACTTTGCCAGCATTCAAAACACACGCAACAAAACACACGCAACTGAGCGGATTCTGAGGTAAACAACAAGAAGAAAGGTTGACAGGTGTATGTGGTGGAGAAGGAGAGCCTGGCTGGCTCAGGCCCAGCCAGCTAGCGATCCAGCATTAACACCAACACAGCAGCACCTGTTCACGGTCTCGTGTATCGGTCTGTTCGTCCGTCGGTTTGTTTGTTCGTCTGGCGTGTTAAGTTAGCAACTTAGAAGTTAATTAACTAGGCCTGCAAGATAAAGGAGCTCCAGCAGCAGGTTACTGGCTAGCCCTGGGATGGATCAGTATTGGCAGCTCGACATGGGCTGGGGATAGGGATGGCGGCCCGAACCCAGAACCTCCCCCCATCTCCATCCCTTCCCTCCTTCCCTTCCTTCCTTCCTGTCTCTCATTACAGCAAATTGCAGCCGTCCAGCGATGAGGATTTTAATTAGCCAAAATAATAACAAACAGGAGATGATCTTCCTGTGCAGATGTCCACACACTGTTCTCTGCCTCTCCTCTGGTGCACCTCTCTCTCTGCTCTGGTGCCTGACTGGTGGATGTACTGTAGTGTACGGGAGCATCCCACAGACTGTTCTCTCTCTCTGCTCTGGTGCCTGATTGGGGGATGTACTGTAGTGTACCGGAGCATCCCACAGGCTGTTCTCTCTCTCTGGTGCCTGACTGGTGGATGTACTGTAGTGTACCGGAGCATCCCACAGGCTGTTCTCTCTCTCTGTTCTGGTGCTTGACTGGTGGATGTACTGTAGTGTACGGGAGCATCCACAGGCTGTTCTCTCTCTCTGGTGCCTGACTGGTGGATGTACTGTAGTGTACCGGAGCATCCCACAGGCTGTTCTCTCTCTCTGCTCTGGTGCCTGACTGGTGGATGTACTGTAGTGTACGGGAGCATCCACAGGCTGTTCTCTCTCTCTGGTGCCTGACTGGTGGATGTACTGTAGTGTACGGGAGCATCCACAGGCTGTGAGTCTAAAACGTGAGTCTAAAACGGCACCCTATGCCCGATGGGCCGTGGTCAAAAATAGTGCACTATATAGGTAACAGAGGTGCCAATTCAGGGGTCCAACACTCCTCTCCTCCTCAGTGAGTGTGAAGCTAAAGGCCCCCTCCCTCCCTCAGCTGTTAGAGGAGAAGGAAGGCTGTGGGTGGTCCTCTAAGTCTGTGCCAGGTGTGGTTATCATAGCCCACACAGAGGAACTAGGAGATCAGAGAAGAAACAAAAGCTGTTGGGACTGGGTCTGTGCTAGCGAGAGCTGTTTTGAGACCCAGCTAAATGTGTGTGTGTGTGTGTGGATCCCGGAGGAGGACAGGGAGGAGGGCCAGCCGGGTCCGATCATTCACAACGCAGGAGAGAAGAGAGAAGCTCTGTTTAATGCTGTTTCATTAGACTAAACAGACTCTGATCATGACATTCTAAACACCACATCCATTTTATATATATATTTACAGTCATCATTAATACACTACCCCAGGAAAACCCTGCCCGGGGGAAGACTGATTCAAAGGCCACAACTTGGCATGGTGTAGTGGGTTCAGGGATAACTGAGACAAGTACTAAAGGATGGTGCTAGGGGAAAGAGAGGAAGAGAAAGAAAAGAGAGAGAGAGAGGGGGGGAAAGAGAGGAAGAGAAGGAGAAGAGAGAGAGAGAGGGGGGAAAGAGAGGAAGAGAAGGAGAAGAGAGAGAGAGAGGGGGGGAAAGAGAGGAAGAGAATGAGAAGAGAGAGAGAGGGGGGGAGAGAGGAAGAGAAGGAGAAGAGAGAGGGGGGAAAGAGGAAGAGAAGGAGAAGAGAGAGAGGGGGGGAAGAGAGGAAGAGAAGGAGAAGAGAGAGAGGGGGGGAAAGAGAGGAAGAGAAGGAGAAGAGAGAGAGGGGGGAAAGAGGAAGAGAAGGAGAAGAGAGAGAGAGGGGGGGGGGAGAGAGGGAGAGAAGGAGGAGAGAGAGAGAGAGGGGGGAAAGAGAAGGAGAGAAAGGAGGACAAGAGAGGAGAGAAGGATGAACGACAGGAAATAATGACATGAATTATAGCCTTGCTACGTCTCTTCAGATCATGTCCCCTTTGATGACTCCACGTCGAGTCCCTCCCTCACGACTACTGCATGTCTGTCAATCAAAACACTCATCAATGCTCGATGACAGTTGCCGTGGGCGTCGGCCCACTTCTTTTGCGGGAGCCGTCGCTTGTTTGGTCGTTCGCCTCGCCTCTAATCTCGCCCCCATTGCCGCTCCGCCTCATCGCTCTACCGATCACTCGTCTCGTCTCGCTTCTCTCCCCCTCGACTCTCTACACTCATCCTGACACGCTGTGCTGTCTAAGGGGGAAGTCAGGGTGGCAGTCTGCATTAAGACCTGCATGGTCAACCACCCCTGTCCCCCTGCCCGTACAGTGAGCCAGGACCGGGCACCAATGTCAAGTCATACCGCCACGCTACACTGGAGAGAGAGAGAGAGGCAGACGCAGGTCATTCACAGAGGATACAACTCTCTCTGACAGCGAGTTAGATAAGTTGCAGCGTGCTGGGTTGGGCCGGCAACATGGACAACGCATGACGCCATGACACAGAGACGCCAGCGAGGCAAACCCGGGATCTATCTGACAGAGCCTGGTAACTTTAGATGTAGATGACAGGCAGTCAGAACAGAACAGATCTAGTTTGTCAACGTGTCATAAAGATGCCTTTCAGGCGTGGCACAGTCACTTCGTTCTGTGAAGCCCTCAAATTCAAATCCGGACCTCGAAGTCAGTTCCACTGCTTTTTTAAATGCCTCCTCTCTAATCAGGGATTGATTTAGACCTGGGAAACCAGAAGTGCAATTAGTTATCAGGCAGAACATCAAACCAGCAGTACTCCGGACGTCGTGGGGTAACAGTTGAAAAACCCCGCCCTAAAGCATGCGGTTTGTCTGTCTGTCCTTCTAAAGAAGGGTATCTCCATCTGATGTTCGTCTGTCCGCTGTCAAGGTCCTACACCTCCCTAAGTCACCCATTTCAATGTCTAGCGCTGTTCAAATACAAACATCATCATCTCATTTACCTATGAGTGTTATTTTACATTGCCAATGCAGCGTAGGACCCTGAGCAACCAGGCAGCCACATCACATTTTATGGTATATGATTCAATTTGTGTTAGTCAGTCCAAATACAGTTAGAATTCGGGCCCTTTGTCAGTACAGTGGAGCGTGTTGGTCTGCCAGAATCAATAGGAACACAATATGCCACCGCCTTAAGCTCGCGTCACAAATGGCGCCCTATTGCCTGCATAGTGCACTACTTTTGACCTGAGCCTTATTGGTCCTGGTCTAAAGTAGTGCACTGCTCAGGGAATAGGGCGCCATTTGGCACAGAGCGACAGGCAAAGAAACAAAGACACGGCTCAGCAGAAGTGATTTCACGGTATATTTCCCCCCGTAAATTAAAATGTAATGCTTGGTAGCTTACTGTACCGTCAATGGAGCAGGTGTGTCCTGAAAACGGGAGGGTTGTTGAAAACGCGGGGGTTTTCCAAATCAATAAGTGGGACAACGTCTAATATTACTGCTGTTGTGGTGGAGAAACAAGAAAATGAATGACACCCGTCGGTGGCCAAAGTGTCTTAGGATAAAGATTGGCCATAGGGGACCCACCCTTGTGAGCCATTGGGACTTGGCCATTGATAGAAATCTACAGCCACCAAGTAAAGCGGCAGATTTGTTAAATAGGAGACGGTATATACAGAGGGAGGGTTGATGGTGGCGGTGGCAGACCAAGCAGGCACTCCTTTCTTCATCATTAGAGATGTCTCGGGCTTCAGCTTGCCTCAGCTCTGCCATGTGAAGGACAGAACGCAAAGGGAGAGAAGGATAGAGAGAGTGTGAGAGACAGAGAGAGAAGGATAAAGAGAGTGTGAGAGAGAGAGAAGGATAGAGATAGTGTGAGAGACAGAGAGAGAAGGATAGAGAGAGTGTGTGAGACAGAGAGAGAATGATAGAGTGTGTGAGACAGAGAGAGAAGGATAGAGAGAGTGTGTGAGACAGAGAGAGAAGGATAGAGAGTGCGTGAGACAGAGAGAGAAGGATAGAGAGAGTGAGCGAGAGAGAAGGATAGAGAGAGTGAGAGACAGAGAGAGAAGGATAGAGTGTGTGAGACAGAGAGAGAAGGATAGAGAGAGTGTGTGAGACAGAGAGAGAAGGATAGAGAGTGTGTGAGAAAGAGAGAATGATAGAAAGAGTGTGTGAGACAGAGAGAGAAGGATAGAGAGAGTGTGTGAGACAGAGAGAGAAGGATAGAGAGAGTGTGTGAGAAAGAGAGAGAAGGATAGAGAGAGAGTGAGAGACAGAGAGAGAAGGATAGAGAGAGTGAGAGACAAGAGAGAGAAGGATAGAGAGAGTGTGTGAGACAGAGAGAGAAGGATAGAGAGAGTGCGTGAGACAGAGAGAGAAGGATAGAGCGAGTGAGCGAGACAGAGAGAGAAGGATAGAGAGAGTGAGAGACAGAGAGAGAAGGATAGAGAGTGTGTGAGACAGAGAGAGAAGGATAGAGAGAGTGTGTGAGAAAGAGAGAGAAGGATAGAGAGAGTGTGTGAGACAGAGAGAGAAGGATAGAGAGAGTGTGTGAGACAGAGAGAGGAGGATAGAGAGAGTGTGTGAGACAGAGAGAGGAGGATAGAGAGAGTGTGAGACAGAGAGAGAAGGATAGAGAGAGTGTGTGAGACAGGGAGAGAAGGATAGAGAGAGTGTGTGAGACAGAGAGAGAGGATAGAGAGAGTGTGTGAGACAGAGAGAGAAGGATAGAGAGAGTGTGTGAGACAGAGAGCGTGAGAATGAAGCGTCAGTGAGGCGCTGAAGCTGTGGTGATGAATGAGAGATGGAGGCATGCGATTAGAGGACTGGCCCGCTGAATGAATGAACAGGTTAACAGGTTCATGAAGAGGAAAAAGAAAAGAGAAAGAATGCTGCTAAAATTAGAATAGATTCAGTGTGTGTGTGTGTGTGTGTGTGTGTGTGTGTGTGTGTGTGTGTGTGATATAGTGCCCAGGGTTACCAAGCGTTATCACCATGATCACACTTACTGTATGCTACATTTCCTTCCGATGTTACAATTTCCTCACGGGCTGATTCGAGTGTATCTAGAATGTTGTGAAGTGACTACGGCCGGGGGATGCTAATGCCGAGCCGTCCTACACGTTGGTGTTGAATCCTCATGGGATGTGTCAAGTGTTTCCTAGTGTCTGTAATAGAGGTGTGACACCTCCATGGTCCTATTAGTTTACAATAACCTCATCAGTGTTCAGATGAGCCCACTCAGAAAGCTCTCTCGGTCTCCCACTCTCCCTTCATCCCTCCCTGCTAATCACAGGAGAAGTTGATGATTAATATGGGTCCCAATGCACTCCTCATCACGCTCCCATCACTCTGTTCAATGGCAGTAGGTGGTTTAAACACAGAGCCAGAGGACACTGGTTGATTGCTAATTGCCCTGTTTGGTATAGTTACGTGTTGTGTTCTTACATCAGGACAAAGTCTCAGAAAGTCACAAATAAGCTTTAGAAACACTGCCAGGCCACCCAGCACAATACAGAAGTGTTTTCCGTGCGCCGTTATTAGTGTTACAGTGCCTTGCGAAAGTATTCGGCCCCCTTGAACTTTGCGACCTTTTGCCACATTTCAGGCTTCAAACATAAAGATATAAAACTGTATTTTTTTGTGAAGAATCAACAACAAGTGGGACACATTCATGAAGTGGAACGACATTTATTGGATATTTCAAACTTTTTTAACAAATCAAAAACTGAAAAATTGGGCGTGCAAAATTATTCAGCCCCTTTACTTTCAGTGCAGCAAACTCTCTCCAGAAGTTCAGTGAGGATCTCTGAATGATCCAATGTTGACCTAAATGACTAATGATGATAAATACAATCCACCTGTGTGTAATCAAGTCTCCGTATAAATGCACCTGCACTGTGATAGTCTCAGAGGTCCGTTAAAAGCGCAGAGAGCATCATGAAGGACAAGGAACACACCAGGCAGGTCCGAGATACTGTTGTGAAGAAGTTTCGCAAGGCACTGTATATCCCGAGGCTGCATTTATTGTAGCTGGGGATTTTAACAAGGCTAATCTGAAAACAAGACTCCCTAAATTCTATCAGCATATCGATTGCGCAGCCAGGGCTGGTAAAACCCTGGATCATTGTTATTCTAACTTCCGCGACGCATATAAGGCCCTCCCCTGCCCTCCTTTCGGAAAAGCTGACCACGACTCCATTTTGTTGCTCCCTGCCTACAGACAGAAGCTAAAACAAGAAGTTCCCACGCTCAGGTCTGTTCAACGCTAGTCCGACCAATCTGGTTCCACGCTTCAAGATTGCTTCGATCACGTGGACTGGGATATGTTCCGCATTGTGTCAAACAACAACATTGACGAATACGCTGATTCGGTGAGCGAGTTTATTAGCGAGTGCATTGGTGATGTTGTACCCACATCGTTTATTAAAACATTCCCAAACCAGAAACCGTGGATTGATGGCAGCATTCGCGCAAAACTGAAAGCGCGAACCACTGCTTTTAACCAGGGCAAGGTGACTGGAATCATGACCGAATTCAAACAGTGTAGCTATTCCCTCCGCAAGGCAATCAAACAAGCTAAGCATCAGTGTAGAGACAAAGTAGAGTCGCAATTCAACGGATACGACACGAGAGGTGTGTGGCAGGGTCTACAGTCAATCACAGATTACAAAAAGAAAACCAGCCCTGTCGCGGACCAGGATGTCTTGCTCCCAGACAGACTAAAAAACATATTTTTTTGCTTTGAGGACAATACAGTGCCCCTGACACGGCCCGCTACCAAAACCTGTGGGCTCTCCTTCACTGCAGCCGACGTGAGTAAAACATTTAAACGTGTTAACCCTCGCAAGGCTGCAGGCCCAGACGGCATCCCCAGCCGCGTCCTCAGAGCATGCGCAGACAAGCTGGCTGGTGTGTTTACGGACATATTCAATCAATCCTTATCCCAGTCTGCTGTTCCCACAAGCTTTAAGAGGGCCACCATTGTTCCTGTTTCCAAGAAAGCCAAGGTAACTGAGCTAAATGACTACCGCCCCGTAGCACTCACTTCTGTCATCATGAAGTGCTTTGAGAGACTAGTCTAGGACCATATCACCTCCACCCTACCTGACACCCTAGACCCACTCCAATTTGCTTACCAACACAAAAGGTCCACAGACGACATAAACACACTGCACACTGCCCTAACCCATCTGGACAAGAGGAATACTTATGTAAGAATGCTGTTCATCAACTATAGCTCAGCATTTAAGACCATAGTACCCTCCAAACTCGTCATTAAGCTCAAGACCCTGGGTCTGGACCCCGCCCTGTGCAACTGGGTACTGGACTTCCTGACGGGCCGCCCCCAGGTGGTGAGGGTAGGTAACAACATCTCCACCCTGCTGATCCTCAACACTGGGGCCCCACAAGGGTGTGTTCTGAGCCCTCTCCTGTACTCCCTGTTCACCCATGACTGCGTGGCCATGCACGCCTCCAACTCAATTATCAAGTTTGCAGACGACACTAGTGGTTGGCTTGATTACCAACAACGACAAGGCGGCCTACAGGGAGGAGGTGAGGGCCCTCGGAGTGTGTTGTCAGGAAAATAACCTCACACTCAACGTCAACAAAACAAAGGAAACAGCAGAGGGAGCACCCCCCTATCCACGGGACAGTAGTGGAGAGGGTAGTAAGTTTTAAGTTCCTCAGCGTACACATCACGGACAAACTGAATTGGTCCACACACACAGACAGTGTGGTGAAGAAGGCGCAGCAGCGCCTCTTCAACCTCAGGAGGCTGAAGAAATTTGGCTTGTCACCAAAAGCACTCACACACTTTTACAGATGCACAATCGAGAGAATCCTGTCGGGCTGTATCACCACCTGGTACGGAAACTGCTCCGCCCACAACCGTAAGGCTCTCCAGAGGGTAGTGAGGTATGCACAACGCATCACCGGGGGAAAACTACCTGCCCTCCAGGACACCTACACCACCCGATGTCACAGGAAGGCCATAAAGATCATCAAGGACAACAACCACCCGAGCCACTGCCTGTTCACACCGCTACCATCCAGAAGGCGAGGTCAGTACAGGTGACATCAAAGCTGGGACAGAGAGACTGAAAAACAGCTTCTATCTCAAGGCCATCAGACTGTTAAACAGCCATCACTAGCATTGAGTGGCTGCTGCCAACATTCTGACTCAACTCCAGCCACTTTAATAATGTCATATGTAAATACTGTACTCTATACCATCTACTGCATCTTGCCATCTTTATGTAATACATGTATTACTAGCCACTCTAAACAATGCCACTTTTATATGTTTACATACCCTACATTACTCATCTCATATGTATATACTGTACTCGATACCATCTACTGCATCTTGCCTATGCCGTTCTGTACCATCACTCATTAATATATTTTTATGTACATATTCTTTCATTCCTTTACACTGTGTGTATAAGGTAGTTGTTGTGAAATTGTTAGGTTAGATTACTAGGTTATTACTACATTGTCGGAACTAGAAGCACAAGCATTTCACTACACTCGCATTAACATCTGCTAACCATGTGTATGTGGCCATTAACATCTGCTAACCATGTGCATGTGGCCATTAACATCGGATAACCGTGTGTATGTGGCCATTAACATCTGCTAACCGTGTGTATGTGGCCATTAACATCTGCTAACCGTGTGTATGTGGCCATTAACATCTGCTAACCGTGTGTATGTGGCCATTAACATCTGCTAACCGTGTATATGTGGCCATTAACATCTGCTAACCGTGTGTATATGGCCATTGACATCTGCTAACCATGTATATGTGGCCATTAACATCTGCTAACCATGTATATGTGGCCATTAACATCTGCTAACCGTGTGTATGTGGCCATTAACATCTGCTAACCGTGTGTATGTGGCCATTAACATCTGCTAACCATGTATATGTGACCATTAACATCTGCTAACCATGTATATGTGGCCATTAACATCTGCTAACCATGTATATGTGGCCATTAACATCTGCTAACCGTGTGTATGTGGCCATTAACATCTGCTAACCGTGTGTATGTGGCCATTAACATCTGCTAACCGTGTATATGTGGCCATTAACATCTGCTAACTGTGTGTATATGGCCATTAACATCTGCTAACCATGTATATGTGGCCATTAACATCTGCTAACCATGTATATGTGGCCATTAACATCTGCTAACCGTGTGTATGTGGCCATTAACATCTGCTAACCATGTATATGTGACCATTAACATCTGCTAACCATGTATATGTGGCCATTAACATCTGCTAACCATGTATATGTGGCCATTAACATCTGCTAACCGTGTGTATGTGACCATTAACATCTGCTAACCATGTATATGTGACCATTAACATCTGATAACCGTGTGTATGTGGCCAATAACATCTGCTAACCATGTATATGTGGCCATTAACATCTGCTAACCATGTATATGTGGCCATTAATATCTGCTAACCGTGTGTATGTGGCAAATAAAATTTGATATCTGTGTCCGATGACAGTACAACAGTGAGTCATGTCACCAGTGTGACCTCGAACATCTAACATAATATCCTCTGTGTTGTTGTCCTTCCTAGAGCTCATTCAGTCACCACTGCTATATATAGCACTCTGAGAAGTTACGGTACTACAGGCAAGCTGTGTGTGTGTGTGTGTGTGTGTGTGTGTGTGTGTGTTGCCAACAGCGGAACGTCACCAGTTGTCAGTCTTCACAGAAAGCTACAACCCCTCCCTCCATTCATGCATCGCTCCACACATCTTTCATTAATACACTGCACTGAATGGGGATGTGTGAGCGCGTGCGAGAGACTGCACGTGAGAGTGAGTGTGTAAATAAAAGTGAGAGAGAGTGGTTCAGAGGAAACCTGTGAAGGGGATGAGCCTGTGTGAAAGGCCCATTCCTCCGGCGGCTATCGCATTCCTCCGGCGGCTATCTCCTTCCTCCTGTCGCCCAGCTGGCCTCTCCTCTCTGAACGTCCCTCTCAGTGCAGCGCTGGTGGTCGACAGTGTCAAACAGAATTACTGATTCCTCTCTCTGATACCACACAGGCAGGCACACACACGTACACAGGCAGGCAGGCACACGCACACACACACACACACACACACACACACACACACACACACACACACACACACACACACACACACACACACACACTATATTTATAGAGCTCCTCTGTCCGTCTCCCCATGGCAGTAGTGTCATAAAAGTAGAGATGAAAAAAGCTGATGGACTAACTGACAAAACTGTGACTAGTTTCATGATACTGACGGGCATGACACTACAATGTAAATCACTTAGCAGGCCCTTATAAACAAACAAAGAAACACCCAGGCTATTCAGCATTCCAGATGATTCTTATCACAGCTCAGATACATCAGTCAGTCAAACACAGTTCAGACCCAGGTCTCCTGCACGCCACAATAGTGTTAGCCCGTTGAGCTAAAGCCAAGGCAAGCCTCAGGCAAGGTTACTCATCACGAGACGGAACCAATTGGTCACCAAAACTTGTCTGTACAATCACAGTAATGGTCTCTAATCAAGTTTCCACACCGGGAGCAACAGCATAGCATCATCTCAATCTATCTTGTTGGACAGGAAATGACACGGGAGATAATATTAGCTCCATCTCTAAAAGCCCCCCCTATAACCTAGAATGATGATATGTGGTAGTAACAGCACTGTGTTTCCATCTGGTCTGTAACACACTGACCTGGTTTCACTGTAGAGAGTAATGATCAACGGTAGTGAGCAGATATACATAGCTTTGGGCATAAAGCTCATAGCTTTGTGCATAAAGACTGTTTTGAGCCTCTCTTCACGTGAAACAGGCAGGCAGATGCCAACATGGTAGACTCCCTGTGATGTAGTTAATGAGACCCTTTACCACTCAGACTGTAGCAGCCAAGGAGACAGGCAGAGCAGAGAGGGTGCTGGGAGAAAGACATGGAGAGGCAGAGCAGAGAGGGTGCTGGGAGAAAGACATGGAGAGGCAGAACAGAGAGGGTGCTGGGAGAAAGACATGGAGAGGCAGAACAGAGAGGGTGATGGCAGAAAGACATGGAGAGGCAGAGCAGAGAGGGGTGAGGGGAGAAAGAATGGAGGCGCAGAGAGGGTGATGGCAGAAAGACATGGAGAGGCAGAACAGAGAGGGTGATGGCAGAAAGACATGGAGAGGCAGAACAGAGAGGGTGATGGCAGAAAGACATGGAGAGGCAGAGCAGAGAGGGGTGATGGGAGAAATAATGGAGAGGCAGAGAGGGTGATGGCAGAAAGACATGGAGAGGCAGAACAGAGGGTGCTGGGAGAAAGACATGGAGAGGCAGAACAGAGGGTGCTGGGAGAAAGACATGGAGAGGCAGAACAGAGAGGGTGCTGGGAGAAAGACATGGAGAGGCAGAGCAGAGAGGGGTGCTGGAAGAAAGACATGGAGAGGCAGAACAGAGAGGGTGCTGGGAGAAAGACATGGAGAGGCAGAACAGAGAGGGTGCTGGGAGAAAGACATGGAGAGGCAGAACAGAGAGGGTGCTGGGAGAAAGACATGGAGAGGCAGAACAGAGAGGGTGCAGGGAGAAAGATATGGAGAGGCAGAGCAGAGAGGGTGCTGGGAGAAAGACATGGAGAGGCAGAACAGAGAGGGTGATGGCAGAAAGACATGGAGAGGCAGAGCAGAGAGGGGTGAGGGGAGAAAGAATGGAGGCGCAGAGAGGGTGATGGCAGAAAGACATGGAGAGGCAGAACAGAGAGGGTGATGGCAGAAAGACATGGAGAGGCAGAACAGAGAGGGTGATGGCAGAAAGACATGGAGAGGCAGAGCAGATAGGGGTGATGGGAGAAATAATGGAGAGGCAGAGAGGGTGATGGCAGAAAGACATGGAGAGGCAGAACAGAGGGTGCTGGGAGAAAGACATGGAGAGGCAGAACAGAGGGTGCTGGGAGAAAGACATGGAGAGGCAGAACAGAGAGGGTGCTGGGAGAAAGACATGGAGAGGCAGAGCAGAGAGGGTGATGGCAGAAAGACATGGAGAGGCAGAGCAGAGAGGGGTGATGGGAGAAATAATGGAAAGGCAGAGAGGGTGATGGCAGAAAGACATGGAGAGGCAGAGTAGAGAAGGTGCTAGGAGAAAGACATGGAGAGCCAGAACAGAGAGGGTGCTGGGAAAAAGACATGGAGAGGCAGAACAGAGAGTGTGTTGGGAGAAAGACATGGAGAGGCAGAACAGAGAGGGTGCTGGGAGAAAGACATGGAGAGGCAGAGTAGAGAGGGTGATGGGAGAAAGATATGGAGAGGCAGAGCAGAGAGGGTGCCGGTGAGAAAGACATGGAGAGGCAGAACAGAGAGGGTGCTGGGAGAAAGACATGGAGAGGCAGAACAGAGAGGGTACTGGGAGAAAGACATGGAGAGGCAGAGCAGAGAGGGTGCTGGGAGAAAGACATGGAGAGGCAGAACAGAGAGGGTGCTGGGAGAAAGACATGGAGAGGCAGAACAGAGAGGGTGCTGGGAGAAAGACATGGAGAGGCAGAACAGAGAGGGTGATTGGAGAAAGACATGGAGAGGCAGAACAGAGAGGGTGATGGGAGAAAGACATGGAGAGGCAGAACAGAGAGGGTGATGGCAGAAAGACATGGAGAGGCAGAACAGAGAGGGTGATGGCAGAAAGACATGGAGAGGCAGAACAGAGAGGGTGATGGCAGAAAGACATGGAGAGGCAAAACAGAGAGGGTGCTGGGAGAAAGACATGGAGAGGCAGAACAGAGAGTGTGATGGGAGAAAGACATGGAGAGGCAGAGAGGGTGATGGCAGAAAGACATGGAGAGGCAGAACAGAGAGGGTGATGGCAGAAAGACATGGAGAGGCAGGGCAGAGAGGGTGCTGGGAGAAAGACATGGAGAGGCAGAACAGAGAGGGTGCTGGGAGAAAGACATGGAGAGGCAGAGCAGAGAGGGGTGCTGGAAGAAAGAATGGAGAGGCAGAGAGGGTGCTGGGAGAAAGACATGGAGAGGCAGAGAGGGTGCTGGGAGAAAGACATGGAGAGGCAGAGAGGGTGCTGGGAGAAAGACATGGAGAGGCAGAGAGGGTGCTGGGAGAAAGACATGGAGAGGCAGAACAGAGAGGGTGCTGGGAGAAAGACATGGAGAGGCAGAACAGAGAGGGTGCTGGGAGAAAGACATGGAGAGGCAGAACAGAGAGGGTGCTGGGAGAAAGACATGGAGAAGCAGAACAGAGAGGGTGCTGGGAGAAAGAATGGAGAGGCAGAGAGGGTGCTGGGAGAAAGACATGGAGAGGCAGAACAGAGAGGGTGCTGGGAGAAATACATGGAGAGGCAGAGAGGGTGCTGGGAGAAAGACATGGAGAGGCAGAACGGAGGGTGCTGGGAGAAAGACATGGAGAGGCAGAACAGAGAGGGTGCTGGGAGAAAGACATGGAGAGGCAGAACAGAGAGGGTGATTGGAGAAAGACATGGAGAGGCAGAACAGAGAGGGTGATGGGAGAAAGACATGGAGAGGCAGAACAGAGAGGGTGATGGGAGAAAGACATGGAGAGGCAGAGAGGGTGATGGGAGAAGGACATGGAGAGGTAGAGCAGAGAGGGTGATGGGAGAAGGACATGGAGAGGCAGAACAGAGAGGGTGATGGCAGAAAGACATGGAGAGGCAGAACAGAGAGGGTGCTGGGAGAAAGACATGGAGAGGCAGAACAGAGAGTGTGATGCCAGAAAGACATGGAGAGGCAGAACAGAGAGGGTGATGGGAGAAAGACATGGAGAGGCAGAACAGAGAGGGTGCTGGGAGAAAGACATGGAGAGGCAGAACAGAGAGGGTGATGGCAGAAAGACATGGAGAGGCAGAGCAGAGAGGGGTGATGGGAGAAATAATGGAAAGGCAGAACAGAGAGGGTGCTGGGAGAAAGACATGGAGAGGCAGAGTAGAGGGTGATGGGAGAAAGATATGGAGAGGCAGAGCAGAGAGGGTGCCGGTGAGAAAGACATGGAGAGGCAGAACAGAGAGGGTGCTGGGAGAAAGACATGGAGAGGCAGAACAGAGAGGGTGCAGGGAGAAAGATATGGAGAGGCAGAGCAGAGAGGGTGCTGGGAGAAAGACATGGAGAGGCAGAACAGAGAGGGTGCTGGGAGAAAGACATGGAGAGGCAGAGCAGAGAGGGTGATGGCAGAAAGACATGGAGAGGCAGAGCAGAGAGGGGTGATGGGAGAAATAATGGAAAGGCAGAGAGGGTGATGGCAGAAAGACATGGAGAGGCAGAGTAGAGAAGGTGCTAGGAGAAAGACATGGAGAGCCAGAACAGAGAGGGTGCTGGGAAAAAGACATGGAGAGGCAGAACAGAGAGTGTGTTGGGAGAAAGACATGGAGAGGCAGAACAGAGAGGGTGCTGGGAGAAAGACATGGAGAGGCAGAGTAGAGAGGGTGATGGGAGAAAGATATGGAGAGGCAGAGCAGAGAGGGTGCCGGTGAGAAAGACATGGAGAGGCAGAACAGAGAGGGTGCTGGGAGAAAGACATGGAGAGGCAGAACAGAGAGGGTACTGGGAGAAAGACATGGAGAGGCAGAGCAGAGAGGGTGCTGGGAGAAAGACATGGAGAGGCAGAACAGAGAGGGTGCTGGGAGAAAGACATGGAGAGGCAGAACAGAGAGGGTGCTGGGAGAAAGACATGGAGAGGCAGAACAGAGAGGGTGATTGGAGAAAGACATGGAGAGGCAGAACAGAGAGGGTGATGGGAGAAAGACATGGAGAGGCAGAACAGAGAGGGTGATGGCAGAAAGACATGGAGAGGCAGAACAGAGAGGGTGATGGCAGAAAGACATGGAGAGGCAGAACAGAGAGGGTGATGGCAGAAAGACATGGAGAGGCAAAACAGAGAGGGTGCTGGGAGAAAGACATGGAGAGGCAGAACAGAGAGTGTGATGGGAGAAAGACATGGAGAGGCAGAGAGGGTGATGGCAGAAAGACATGGAGAGGCAGAACAGAGAGGGTGATGGCAGAAAGACATGGAGAGGCAGGGCAGAGAGGGTGCTGGGAGAAAGACATGGAGAGGCAGAACAGAGAGGGTGCTGGGAGAAAGACATGGAGAGGCAGAGCAGAGAGGGGTGCTGGAAGAAAGAATGGAGAGGCAGAGAGGGTGCTGGGAGAAAGACATGGAGAGGCAGAGAGGGTGCTGGGAGAAAGACATGGAGAGGCAGAGAGGGTGCTGGGAGAAAGACATGGAGAGGCAGAGAGGGTGCTGGGAGAAAGACATGGAGAGGCAGAACAGAGAGGGTGCTGGGAGAAAGACATGGAGAGGCAGAACAGAGAGGGTGCTGGGAGAAAGACATGGAGAGGCAGAACAGAGAGGGTGCTGGGAGAAAGACATGGAGAAGCAGAACAGAGAGGGTGCTGGGAGAAAGAATGGAGAGGCAGAGAGGGTGCTGGGAGAAAGACATGGAGAGGCAGAACAGAGAGGGTGCTGGGAGAAATACATGGAGAGGCAGAGAGGGTGCTGGGAGAAAGACATGGAGAGGCAGAACGGAGGGTGCTGGGAGAAAGACATGGAGAGGCAGAACAGAGAGGGTGCTGGGAGAAAGACATGGAGAGGCAGAACAGAGAGGGTGATTGGAGAAAGACATGGAGAGGCAGAACAGAGAGGGTGATGGGAGAAAGACATGGAGAGGCAGAACAGAGAGGGTGATGGGAGAAAGACATGGAGAGGCAGAGAGGGTGATGGGAGAAGGACATGGAGAGGTAGAGCAGAGAGGGTGATGGGAGAAGGACATGGAGAGGCAGAACAGAGAGGGTGATGGCAGAAAGACATGGAGAGGCAGAACAGAGAGGGTGCTGGGAGAAAGACATGGAGAGGCAGAACAGAGAGTGTGATGCCAGAAAGACATGGAGAGGCAGAACAGAGAGGGTGATGGGAGAAAGACATGGAGAGGCAGAACAGAGAGGGTGCTGGGAGAAAGACATGGAGAGGCAGAACAGAGAGGGTGATGGCAGAAAGACATGGAGAGGCAGAACAGAGGGTGCTGGGAGAAAGACATGGAGAGGCAGAACAGAGAGGGTGCTGGGAGAAAGACATGGAGAGGCAGAGCAGAGAGGGGTGCTGGAAGAAAGAATGGAGAGGCAGAGAGGGTGCTGGGAGAAAGACATGGAGAGGCAGAACAGAGAGGGTGCTGGGAGAAAGACATGGAGAGGCAGAACAGAGAGGGGTGCTGGAAGAAAGAATGGAGAGGCAGAGAGGGTGCTGGGAGAAAGACATGGAGAGGCAGAGCAGAGAGGGTGCTGGGAGAAAGACATGGAGAGGCAGAGAGGGTGCTGGGAGAAAGACATGGAGAGGCAGAGCAGAGAGGGTGCTGGGAGAAAGACATGGAGAGGCAGAGAGGGTGCTGGGAGAAAGACATGGATAGGCAGAACAGAGAGGGTGCTGGGAGAAAGACATGGAGAGGCAGAACAGAGAGGGTGCTGGGAGAAAGACATGGAGAGGCAGAACAGAGAGGGTGCTGGGAGAAAGACATGGAGAGGCAGAGCAGAGAGCGGTGCTGGAAGAAAGAATGGAGAGGCAGAGAGGGTGCTGGGAGAAAGACCTGGAGAGGCAGAGAGGGTGCTGGGAGAAAGACATGGAGAGGCAGAGAGGGTGCTGGGAGAAAGACATGGAGAGGCAGAGAGGGTGCTGGGAGAAAGACATGGAGAGGCAGAGAGGGTGCTGGGAGAAAGACATGGAGAGGCAGAACAGAGAGGGTGATGGGAGAAAGACATGGAGAGGCAGAGATGGTGCTGGGAGAAAGACATGGAGAGGCAGAGCAGAGAGGGTGCTGGGAGAAAGACATGGAGAGGCAGAACAGAGAGGGTGATGGGAGAAAGACATGGAGAGGCAGAACAGAGAGGGGTGATGGGGGAAAGACATGGAGAGGCAGAACAGAGAGGGGTGCTGGGAGAAAGACATGGAGAGGCAGAACAGAGAGGGTGCTGGGAGAAAGACATGGAGAAGCAGAACAGAGAGGGTGCTGGGAGAAAGACATGGAGAGGCAGAGAGGGTGCTGGGAGAAAGACCTGGAGAGGCAGAGAGGGTGCTGGGAGAAAGACATGGAGAGGCAGAGAGGGTGCTGGGAGAAAGACATGGAGAGTCAGAGAGGGTGCTGGGAGAAAGACATGGAGAGGCAGAACAGAGAGGGTGATGGGAGAAAGACATGGAGAGGCAGAGATGGTGCTGGGAGAAAGACATGGAGAGGCAGAGCAGAGAGGGTGCTGGGAGAAAGACATGGAGAGGCAGAACAGAGAGGGTGATGGGAGAAAGACATGGAGAGGCAGAGAGGGCGCTGGGAGAAAGACATGGAGAGGCAGGGCAGAGAGAGGGTGATGGTACTGGTGAAGGACCTCTCCCCCATCCAATGAGATGGTCCCCGGATATTACAGGAGGTGATGAAGTCTTCGCCAGAGGACAGGTTAGACAGCATCTGGTAGATTCCACCAGGGAACCTGAAGGGACTGATGGAGCGGAGGGAGAGAGGGAGAGATGGAGGTGGTTGTATTCAGAGGACAATGCCAGGACGCTGTGGGGGTGAGATTAAACGGCGCTCCAGCCAGCCTGTGTCTGGCATTAGAAAGAGCTCTATCTTGGAGCACACACCCTTCAGGACTCGCTCTGTTCTCTTTCGTTCCCTTTCTCCCTCTCCGACCTCAGACGACTCTGTCACCACTTCTCTCATTCCGTCCCTCTCACTTTCTCTCCCTCTGACCTCAGATGACTCTGGACAAAGACTCCCAAAAATCGAATTACAGGACACCCCAGACTCCAGCCCCAACCACTGTGTTGCATTATTCAGTTCTGTTATAGCTTTCTCCCCGGCACTTTCAGAACAATCTAATACTTACAGTACATGTTGATTCTGCTCCACCAAATCACCATAGTGATCGTCTATAGTAAAGGCATAGGACAGTGTAGTACGCATACAGACGTCACCTCTAGGATCATTCCATTGTGTTGTTAGAAGTGTTTTCACCGTATTGGGAGCACCTGGGCGAGGAAACATTCTTGTTTGAGGATTTAAAACCAGAAGATTTCAGAGGAGCTCATTAGCAAGAGAACATTATATTAGCATACAGTATGCTAATCGCCAATCCTCATAATACCGCGTGTGTTCTCATCAATCCCGTCATGTTCGCTTACTGGAGCTGGCGATTTGTGTGTGTGTGTGTGTAAGAGGGTGTGTGGGTGTGTGTGAGTGAGAGGGTGTGTGTGTGTGTGTGAGTGAGAGGGTGTGTGTGTGAGAGAGGGGGGGGGGTGTGTGTGTGAGAGAGAGGGTGTGTGTGTGAGAGAGGGTGTGTGTGTGTGTGAGAGAGTGTGTGTGTGTGTGTGTGTGTGTGTGTGTGTGAGAGGGTGTGCGTTTTTGCATTTCCCATTAACATGTAATCAAGGCACAAGTTCTTTTACCAGCATAGTCATTTAGCATTTCCCTCGTCTTCCCACTTAGCTTCAAAACATGCCTGGTTTCCATATCGCCTGTTACCATTTAAGTGTCTTGAAACATCCATCTCTAAGCAAGAGCAAACCACATCGGACTGGGATGAACCCCAAAAATTCACCCCACAAAAGACACCTACACACTCCTCCAGTGTTCAGCGCTGACTCTTCAGAACCAGGAGAGACATCTGAGTGGGATACTGCTGGAGACAGGTAATGGGATTCAGTTCTGCCTCCTCAACCAAATGTGAGACCAACAGCTCTGGGCCTGACGTGAGACACACACAAACGCATGCAGTCACATGCACACTCACGTGTACACACACACGCAATCTGAGCATTGGCATGTGGCTAAACAGTTGTGAGTGGTACTATGTCTCAGGAGGGGCCATAGTGAAAAGGGCTCCTAGATGACTAACTATGTTACTAGCACACCCCTCCCTCACCAGTCCTCTCCCCTGCATGCGTCACAGCCAGTTGGCCATATGCTTGGCTCATCAGCTGGTCAGAGAGATGCATGGTGGCAGAATGGCGGAGGCCTTGGCCTGGTGCGGAGTGCTGTTGATGTGCGTGCCAGGCGCTCCGTTCTGTTGGCTACAAGGCACCGGTCAGAGAAAACGAGCCGTGACAGAAGGCTGGGTGTCTTTTAAACGCTGCCAACTGGGTCCACCAACACGCCAATGGCCATTTGGGAGCGCACTCCTCCATGTGAGTCATGGCACTGAGGAATCAGAGAGCCCAACCTGCCATGTGGCGACGCCGAACCCAGAGACAACAGAGCGTTTTGTAGTGCTCTGGTTAACAGCATGCTCCTCCCCTATGACTAACACAATGTAATGACATCACCTGTCAATCAAGGGTAGAACAGTGAGTTAGTGAAGTCTTTTTAGGCCAATCTGGCCTTGTGTGTGTTGATCTGCAGTCCCTCTACATGAAAAGTGTAGAGTTGTCAATGTCACATGGCTGTGTGTACGTGTGTGGTATGGTACACGTACTTTCTCTACAGTACAGACGGGGGGACCCAGGTGGACTGTCTGTCTGTGTCTGTGTGTGTGTGTGCGTGTGTGGTATGGTTCCCATCAGTGGGGAAGCCAGTGGGAGTTGAAAGTGGGGGTGACCTGCGTGTCAAGGTGTGTATACAGATGGGGACATCTGTTGTTCGGGTTAGGAGGCTCTGCTCTCTCTACAGTACAGACGGGGGGACCCAGGTGGACTGTGTGTGTGTGTGTGTGTGTGTGTGTGTGTGTGTGTGTGTGTGTGTGTGTGTCTGTGTGTGTCTGTGTGTGTCTGTGTGTGTCTGTGTGTGTGTGTCTGTGTGTGTGTCTCCTACACAGTACTGTAACTGTAGGCGAGTTGATATGGTCAATTCAATCTAGCCATTATTCAGTTCATTGACATCACTGATACATTGAGACCAGTGACAGTGTCCATAAAGAAGAAACCCTGCTGCAACTACAGATGGATGGATGTGAATTCCTCTGTGGTTCTGTTTGGAAGTTCATCCCCCGTCTCCTGCCGTCACAGTGTTAAATCCGCTTCAGACTCCGTGACTCACTAGGGCTCCGGTTGTATTGTGGTCCTATTCAACATATCAGGGAGGTTTTAATGGCACGTTACATTTCGCTGTGTTTGACCAATTTGCATCATTAAGCAGGAACAGCTGTGGAATCCCCTGCATCTCCCCAGGGGAAGCCTGCAGCACAAGGCTACTCTGGTAGTTAAAGGGAAATGCCTATCAAATCATATTGCTTTCGCTAGCTACTTCAATGACTCATGAGTCTGCTGCCGCTCACATCAAAGGCAGCTGGAGAACGAAGGCCGCAGTGCTATATCACTGTCAGCAAAGAGCATTTGATTTCAGAAAGGAATCTAGTATAGGCCATAATAATTCCCAGGTAGGATCAGAAATATTCATTTGTCATTAGTTTAATTCGTAAAGAGCAGATGCATGTGCAGCCCCTGATGACAGTGTCCAGGAGATACAAACACAACTATGACATCACAGCAGGACACACATTATAGAGTGCTTGGAGCCACAGTAGGTTGGTTGTTCAATAAGTATTTTATTTGTCCTGAAACGGGCACATCTTTCCCACAGGGTGTTTGGATTGTTTGGATAGGAATTGTTCATTAGCCTTGTAAATGTGTGCAAGATGTGCTGGCATTAAGGGGCTCACTCACCATTGGCTCTGGTTCCAGAGTCCAGGCCTCCATCCTCCATGCACACCAGCACCTGCCTGGCCTATAGATTTAAATGGAAAAAGGTCCCCATCCACTCACAATTAGGCCCGTAAGGCAGACATAAAGAGCAGTAAGACAGTGTCCTGACTGGAGACTGAGTGGAAATAGCAACTACAGTCTGTATGATTACACACAGAGTGAAAGCATCATTAATATTCCCTAAAATCAATGCCTGTCCTCTTGGAAAAGATGACAGTTTATAAACATGTCACAAATCCAATACCTTGGTGTGAGCCGCGAGAATGTCAGTGTGTGTGTGTGTATATATATATATATATATATAGAGTCGTCAGGGTGTGTGTACTGTAGTTTCCAGTGTGTGTGTGTGTGTGTGTGTGTGTGTGTGTGTGTGTGTGTGTGTGTGTGTGTGTGTAGAGTATTCACAGTGTGTGTGTGTGTGTGTGTATATATAGAGTCTTCACAGTGTGTGTGTGTGTGTGTGTGTGTGTGTGTATATATACAGTCCTCAGGGTGTGTGTACTGTAGTTGCCAGTGCGTGTGTGTGCGTGTGTGTGTGTGTGTATACAGTCCTCAGGGTGTGTGTACTGTAGTTGCCAGTGTGTATGTGTGTGTGTGTGTATATATATATATATATATACAGTCCTCAGGGTGTGTGTACTGTAGTTGCCAGTGTGTGTGTGTATAGAGTCTTCACAGTGTGTGTGTGTGTGTGTGTGTACAGTCCTCAGGGTGTGTTTACTGTAGTTGTCAGTGTGTGTGTGTGTGTGTGTGTGTGTGTGTGTGTGTGTGTGTGTGTGTGTGTGTGTGTGTGTGTGTGTGTGTATAGAGTCTTCACAGTGTGTGTGTATAAAGCGATCTGTTCTGCTACGGGCCATGTGACTGGCCAGCTACAGCTCATTAGTCAGGCTGTCATCAGTGTGTGTGTGACTCATTGTTTAACCTTTGAGAGTGTGAACCTGGCCGCGGGACGTAGGAGTGCTGAGGGTGCTGCAGCACCCCCTGATAAATCACAATGTAAAAAATTACAAATGTTATTTCATTTTTCCCCCTGTATCAGCGGACCAAAATAGCCG
This sequence comes from Oncorhynchus mykiss, assembly GCF_013265735.2. Lineage (NCBI taxonomy): Eukaryota > Metazoa > Chordata > Actinopteri > Salmoniformes > Salmonidae > Oncorhynchus > Oncorhynchus mykiss. Next base: position 46,922,597 of record NC_048582.1, read on the forward strand.
TCAGTGTGGCTGGCACTGGTCCCTGGTGGGTTGGGGAACTCAATTGATGGAGAGAAAGCTGTGGCTGAGGCTATGAAGAGAGAAAGCTGTGGCTGAGGCTGTGAAGAGAGAAAGCTGTGGCTGAGGCTGTGAAGAGAGAAAGCTGTGGCTGAGGCTGTGAAGAGAGAAAGCTGTGGCTGAGGCTGTGAAGAGAGAAAGCTGTGGCTGAGGCTGGGGCTGTGAAGAGAGAAAGCTGTGGCTCAGGCTGTGAAGAGAGAAAGCTGTGGCTCAGGCTGTGAAGAGAGAAAGCTGTGGCTGAGGCTGTGAAGAGAGAAAGCTGTGGCTGAGGCTGGGGCTGTGAAGAGAGAAAGCTGTGGCTCAGGCTGTGAAGAGAGAAAGCTGTGGCTGAGGCTATGAAGAGAGAAAGCTGTGGCTGAGGCTGGGGCTGTGAAGAGAGAAAGCACTTTGAGAGCCACAGAGATTCTCAATTGTCTCACCCAGGGACGGTTCCAGGCATAAGCTACATACGCGGTCGCTTAGGGCCCCCCCGGCTGCTAGGGGGCCCAACCCCCCAAAAAGCTCAGATGGGGTCTCAATTTACTATTGAGAGTAAGAATAGCAGAATAAAACAAAAATGTTTTACGGCAAGGTGGGCTCAAATCTCAATTAGGGCCCCATAAAGGCCCTAACCTGAAAGTCAGTGTCCATGTGGCTCTGTTTAAAAGACACCATGAAGGCTGGTTCATCCCTAGGACCTCATAAGAGAAACACCTGGAGTAGCCATGCCAACAGGTGAGGGGTGAAGGAAAGGTTATTGGGACTCTATTATGATAATGAATAGTGTGTTTCAACACAAAACAGGTTAGATGAAATCAGCTTGATTTGTGATTATAAATGTTTTTTTTAAAGTAATTATCCCAAAGAAGACATGAAGGATAAACTTAAATACAGGCAGTGATTGGTCAGTGATTGCCAGCAGTCAAAGGTCTTTAGGATCTATTACTGGACAGCTATCCTATTAGTGGTCAGTAGAAAATCATTTGGCCACTTACTGTATAGTTACTCTGGCTGAAACACTATTGACATAACTTCTGCTTTAACTGAGCAGAGACAGAGGGAGGGAGAGAGAGAGAGAGGGAGAGACAGAGAGAGAGAGAGGGAGAGACAAAGAGACAGAGAGAGGGAGAGACACAGAGACAGAGAGAGGGAGAGACAGAGACAGGGAGAGACAGAGAGAGAGACAGGGAGAGAGACAGGGAGAGAGACAGAGAGACAGAGAGAGACAGACAGCGAGACAGAGAGAGGGAGAGAAGGAGAGAGAGAGGAGAGAGAGAGAAGGAGAGAGAGAAGGAGAGACAGAGAAGGAGAGACAGAGAAGGAGAGACAGAAGGAGAGACAGAGAAGGAGAGACAGAGGGAGGGAGAGAGAGAGGGAGGGAGAGAGAGAGGGAGGGAGGGAGAGAGAGGGAGGAGAGAGAGAGAGACGTGGATAAAGAGAAAGGAGAGCTAGAGTATTCACACCAAATAATCCTAAATATTCTGTAGAAAATACATCGAAACAGGATCTTCCTCCTTAGTCAGGATTAAGCCACCAACTTCCCCTACATTGAAAAAAATGCTTATGATTGCTTTCTTCTATTGTGCACAGTGAGAGGATGGGCTGGTATTGGCAGCAATGTCACTGTGTGTTGAGATGTGCAGCGTGTGACAAACTGAACATGACGACCTATGTGTCTGTCACCTAATGCTAGGGGCCACCAGGTCAAACCAATACATTAGGACCATTATGATAACAACGACCGACAGGGAGTGAGAATGAGAGAGCCTGAGCCACAATGAGAGTCTGAGCAACACAGAGGAGTTCAAACGACCCTACGATATCACTACACTGACAGACTGGAGAGCAGAAGCAAAGGGGCCTGATCATTTAAGGGAATTTACTAGGTACAAGGTATTTGGCGGGTGTGAGAAAATGTTGCTCTGTTGTTTTTGTCCTCTAGCTATGTCACTCTAGCTATTTGAGGAAATAATGACAGTGGAATAGAACCAATTAATTAGCCTGTACAAACATGAACAACAATAGTATTCTGTAAACTATAACAAGAATCTAGTAGCAGTTACTTTCCAGTCGCAGAGTGCCTTTTCACAGTGTGGTATCAGTCCACAGGTCCCTGTAAACAGTGGTCGCTAGGAGGTAGCAGAGGAGGTACATTTCAGGATTAAAGGGGGGGACTGCCAAAACATTGCAGGAGAAGAGATAGGGCACAACATTCATTTTAAGATGGATGCTTTTGGAAGGGACCGCTTTTGGCAGGGACCACTTTCTCAGCTCCCTCACTTACTCTGCTGCCTGCCAGGGCATTTAGCTCTTAGTCATAGGATGCATCCCAAATGTCAACCTAGCCCCTATATAGTGCACTTCTTTTGACCAGAGCCCTATTCCCTAGTGGGACATAGGGAAGAGGGGGCCATTTGAGACGTGAACATTGGGCCCAGTCTAGAGTCTGTTCTAGTACTACAGTACTCCTGCCTGCCATGTGGACATAGGGCCCAGTCTAGAGTATGTTCTAGTACTACAGTACTCCTGCCTGCCATGTGGACATAGGGCCCAGTCTAGAGTATGTTCTAGTACTACAGTACTCCTGCCTGCCATGTGGACATAGGGCCCAGTCTAGAGTCTGTTCTAGTACTACAGTACTCCTGCCTGCCATGTGGACATAGTGCCCAGTCTAGAGTCTGTTCTAGTACTACAGTACTCCTGCCTGCCATGTGGACATAGGGCCCAGTCTAGAGTCTGTTCTAGTACTACAGTACTCCTGCCTGCCATGTGGACATAGGGCCCAGTCTAGAGTCTGTTCTAGTACTACAGTACTCCTGCCTGCCATGTGGACATAGGGCCCAGTCTAGAGTCTGTTCTAGTACTACAGTACTCCTGCCTGCCATGTGGACATAGGGCCCAGTCTAGAGTCTGTTCTAGTACTACAGTACTCCTGCCTGCCATGTGGACATAGGGCCCAGTCTAGAGTATGTTCTAGTACTACAGTACTCCTGCCTGCCATGTGGACATAGGGCCCAGTCTAGAGTCTGTTCTAGTACTACAGTACTCCTGCCTGCCATGTGGACATAGTGCCCAGTCTAGAGTCTGTTCTAGTACTACAGTACTCCTGCCTGCCATGTGGACATAGGGCCCAGTCTAGAGTCTGTTCTAGTACTACAGTACTCCTGCCTGCCATGTGGACATAGGGCCCAGTCTAGAGTCTGTTCTAGTACTACAGTACTCCTGCCTGCCATGTGGACATAGGGCCCAGTCTAGAGTCTGTTCTAGTACTACAGTACTCCTGCCTGCCATGTGGGAAAGGGAGGGAAGTTAGCAAGCAGACTCTAGAGAACTCCAGAAAACATTGGTGAAGTTTCTGGATGGAAGCTACCGTGGTCTCCGCCCCTCCACCGTGGTGGTCTCCAGTGTGGTCTCTCCCATCCATACTACACAACAATATCAGACTCATAACATCATTCTCCTCTTCTTCCTCTACCTCAGTCTGAGCTGCATGATATTAAAGTAGCATTCCATTGTCTTCTCTGCTCATTGTGTGCACAGAGAGACAGGTAGCAGGAGTGGTAGCAAAGAGGGAAGAGAGAGAGAGCAGCTTTATAAATAGACTAACTAGTGGGATAGCTGAAGCGTATTACAAACCAGGGGTGATGTTGTGTGTGTGTGTGTGTGTGTGTGTGTGTGTGTGTGTGTGTGTGTGTGTGTGTGTTCAATTGTCTTCAAATATCAGCTACGCCAGGGGAATAATGGCAGACCAGCCAAAGGCAAGAACAAAAGGCTGTGGCGTGTTAGAGGGAGGTGAAAGGTAGAGAACACACACTACTCTAAAGTGAGAACCCCACAAAGGAGCTGTCATTGAGTGTGTGTGTGTGTGTGTTCGTGTGTGTGTTCAACCCAGCTGGAGAAAACAGCCACGTAGGAGCTGGCTCTAGAGATGGCAACAAAGCCTTGTGTTGTAACAAAGGGAGGTGAACCCTATGGTCACTGACAGAGCTCTGGAGCTCTTCTGTGGAGATGGGAGAATCCTCCAGAAGGACAACAGTCTCTGCAGCACTCCACCAATCAGGCCTTAATGGTAGTGTGGCCAGATGGAAGCCACTCCTCAGTAAAAGGCACATGACAGCCTGCTTGTTATTTGCCAAAAGGCACCTAAAGGACTCTCAGACCATGAAAAACAAGATTTTTGGGTCTGATGAAACCAAGATTTAACTCTTTGGCCTCAATGCCAAGTGTCATGTCTGGAGGAAACCTGGCACCATCCTGGAGGAAACCTGGCAAGCATGGTGGTGGCAGCATCATGCTGTGGGGATGTTTTTCAGCAGCAGGGACTGAGAGACTAGTCAGGATCGAGACAAAGATGAACGGAGCAAAGTACAGAAAGATGAAAACCTGCTCCAGAGCGCTCAGGACCTCAGACTGGGGAAAAGGTTCACCGTCCAACATGACAACAACCCTAAGCACACAGCCAAGACAATGCAGGAGTGGCTTCGGGGCAAGCCTCTGGATGTCCTTGAGTGGCCCAGTCAGAGCCCAGACTTGAACCCGATCTAACATCTCTGGATAGACTTGAAAATAGCTGTGCAGCAACTGTCCCCATCCAACCTAACAGAGTTTGAGAGGATCTGCAGAGAAGAATGGGAGAAATTCCCCAAAACCATGTGTGCGAAGCTTGTAGCGTCATACCCAAGAAGACCGGAGGCTGTAATCGCTGCCAAACTTGCTTTAAAAAGTACTGAGTAAAGGGTACGAATACTTACATAAATGTGATATCAGTTTGCCAAAAAATAACTGTTGTTGCTTTGTCATTATGGGGTATTGTGTGTAGATTGATGAGGAAAAAGTCAAGGGTGTGAATACTTTCAGAATGCACTGTATGTATACAGGCTTGGGCTAGGAAGATTGCTGTGTTTAGTTGAACAGCAGCACCACTGGTCTACAGAGACATGACACCAAGGTGACATGTGAGCCTGTGCCTGCCTGCCTGTCTGTCTGTCTGGTTGCGTGGGGCAGCCTTCACTTCTGAAAATGACTCTTGCCAAGTTGAAAATGACTCTTGCCAAGCTGAAAATGACTCTTGCCAAGCTGAAAATGTCTCTTGCCAAGCTGAAAATGTCTCTTGCCAAGCTGAAAATGACTCTTGCCAAGCTGAAAATGACTCTTGCCAAGCTGAGAATGACTCTTGCCAAGCTGAGAATGACTCTTGCCAAGCTGAAAATGTCTCTTGCCAAGCTGAAAATGACTCTTGCCAAGCTGAAAATGACTCTTGCCAAGCTGAGAATGACTCTTGCCAAGCTGAGAATGACTCTTGCCAAGCTGAAAATGACTCTTGCCAAGCTGAGAATGACTCTTGCCAAGCTGAGAATGACTCTTCCCAAGCTGAAAATGACTCTTCCCAAGCTGAAAATGACTCTTGCCAAGCTGAAAATGACTCTTGCCAAGCTGAAAATGACTCTTGCCAAGATGAAAATGCTCTTTCTACACCTCTCTATAAGTGACAGCCAGTCCTGCATGGGAGAAGGAGACCTGAGTTATATTCTTTGCTCCTCTTTTTCTCAGCCAGGGCTCTAATACAGGGCTGGCTGTCACCTATACACACATGTAGAGTCTCCTGGTCTTCAGAGACCTGCTGTAGGAGTGAATAAAGAAGGTCTCTTCTCACGACACCTGCAGCGACAGGGCTCTCCAGAAGCAGCAGTCAGGTGACACCAGCCAGCAGGTGACAGCACCTCAACAGACTTGCAGGTTAACAGACAGCTCTTAGTGTTTCACACACACAGCATGCTGACAGGACAGCACACCACTGACAGACAGGCTGGCTGCTGACTCTGGCCTGTGAATGGCCAGTATTGCTCCATGCTTCCTGTGAGTGTGAGAGGGTATTCACATTCAGCAGTGGCACCCGAGCCTGGATCAATAGGTTATGGTAGTGAAGCTGTAGTGAGTACTGTAGACAGAGTGCCTCCTGTCCCATCATACAGCTCAGTCTATTATCTATCACGTTGCATAGTTACTTAACCCCTACCTATATGAACATATCTACACAGACACTGTATTGGTCCTCCCTGTATATGGCTAGGTTATTTTTTACTCATTCTTGTTATTCACTGTGTATTTATTTATTCCCTGTGTCACTATTTCTACTTTATCTTTAACTCTGCATTGTTTAAAAAGAACCCGTACGTAAACATTTACATATGGGGCGGCAGGTAGCCTAGTGGTTAGAGCATTGGGCCAGTAACCGAAAGGTTGCTAGATCGAATCCCTGAGCAGACAAGGTCAAAATCTGTCGTTCTGCCCCTGAACAAGGCAGTTAACCCACCGTTCCTAGGCCGTCATTGAAAATAAGAATTTGTTCTTAACTGACTTGCCTAGTTAAATAAAGGTAAAAAAAACAAAACGTCACTGTTAGTCTACACCTGTTTACGAAGCATGTGACAAATATATTTTAATTGGAGTGTAGTGCCTTTCCTGTCCCTCTGAGAGCCTGTGTCATGTCCCAACATAGTCAAACTACCACAGCAGTCTTCAGCAACCAGGACATCCTGATGATGTCTCAGAATGTGGAGTAAAATGCTTACGGAATAGGACCCTGGAAAGGAACAAATTGGTATGTGCTGCTGTTATGATGTCACTGTCTGTTACATCACAGACAGGGTGGGTGGGTGGGTGGGGGGGTAAATATAGAAGTGATAACAAGAGTTTAACCACCACTGTTTGCCGATTATCTTGACTATTCACTAATCATAGCTTTTATTTTTGGAGAACAGGAAAGTGGCTCTCACTAATTGTACAGCTGTAATCAGTTAGCGATTGTCTAACAAAATTACAGGGTAGTTTCATCAAAGGTGTTATGCAATTACACCATTACTTCACTGTCTTCACCTGGGTCTCACATCCCTTTGACAGCACATGAAAATGACCAACGAAAATGTGCCAAAAACCCTATGCAAAAACACATATGGTCCACCGATCCAATTATCCACACACCAACAACAAAAAATAACATTCATTCAGCCAATTAATACAAATGTGATAGTAATGACTTGAGTGGGAAAAACACAGGTGATGGTGACAATTTGCATGACAGTGACAAAAAATATTAGGGGGAGAGAGCGTGAGAGAGAGAGAGGGGTGATAATTCAATGTCTGAAAGATTCTCTCTTGCTCCTGACTGTGTGTAGCATTGTACTGTGTAGCTCAATATAGTTTTCCCCCATTGTCTGTCTGAATACCTAATCATGACATACCGGCAGGTAGCAAATAAACTATTGGACTGATACTCTTTGCTTAGATGTTGATTCAAAGAGGCCATATATATATTCAGATGAGGTGGTGGTACATACAGATGCATTTCACTCCTCCACTCGCAGTAACCAGCTTATTTACAATAGAGCTCTGGGCATCATCACATGTACATGTAGGATTCACCAACAGTAGTAGAGCTAGCTGACAGTACGTTTCACCAACAGTAGTATAGCTAGCTGACAGTACATTTCACTAACAGTAGTAAAGCTAGCTGACAGTACATTTCACTAACAGTAGTATAGCTAGCTGACAGTACGTTTCACCAACAGTAGCATAGCTAGCTGACAGTACGTTTCACTAACAGTAGTAAAGCTAGCTGATATTACTTTTCACTAACAGTAGTAAAGCTAGCTGACCGTACGTTTCACCAACAGTAGTAAAGCTAGCTGACAGTACGTTTCACTAACAGTAGTAAAGCTAGCTGACAGTACATTTCACTAACAGTAGTATAGCTAGCTGACAGTACTTTTCACTAACAGTAGGAAAGCTAGCTGAAATTACATTTCACTAACAGTAGTAAAGCTAGCTGACAGTACGTTTCAACAACAGTAGATTTGCTAATTGACAGTACGTTCCAACAACAGTAGATTAGCTAGCTGACAGTACGTTCCAACAACAGTAGATTAGCTAGCTGACAGTACGTTTCACCAACAGTAGTAAAGCTAGCTGACAGTACGTTTCAACAACAGTAGATTCGCTAACTGACAGTACGTTCCAACAACAGTAGATTAGCTAGCTGACAGTACGTTTCACCAACAGTAGTAAAGCTAGCTGACAGTACGTTTCAACAACAGTAGATTCGCTAACTGACAGTACGTTCCAACAACAGTAGATTAGCTAGCTGACAGTATGTTCCAACAACAGTAGATTAGCTAGCTGACAGTACGTTTCAACAACAGTAGATTAGCTAGCTGACAGTATGTTTCAACAACAGTAGATTCGCTAGCTGACAGTACTGTAATGAAACAGCAGGGAGCAGGTCTCGAACCCTCGACCTTCTAGCCCGAGGTCCGGCGCGCTATCGACTGTGCTACAGTAGTAAAGCTAGCTGACAGTACGTTCCAACAACAGTAGATTAGTTAGCTGACAGTACGTTCCAACAACAGATTAGCTAGCTGACAGTACGTTTCAACAACAGTAGATTAGCTAGCTGACAGTATGTTTCAACAACAGTAGATTCGCTAGCTGACAGTACTGTAATGAAACAGCAGGGAGCAGGTCTCGAACCCTCGACCTTCTAGCCCGAGGTCCGGCGCGCTATCGACTGTGCTACAGTAGTAAAGCTAGCTGACAGTACGTTCCAACAACAGTAGATTAGTTAGCTGACAGTACGTTCCAACAACAGATTAGCTAGCTGACAGTACGTTTCAACAACAGTAGATTAGCTAGCTGACAGTATGTTTCACTAACAGTAGTATAGCTAGCTGACAGTACGTTTCACTAACAGTAGTGAAGCTAGCTGACAGTACGTTTCACTAACAGTAGTAAAGCTAGCTGACATTATGTTTCACTAACAGTAGTAAAGCTAGCTGACAGTACTTTTCACTAACAGTAGTAAAGCTAGCTGACATTATGTTTCACTAACAGTAGTAAAGCTAGCTGACAGTACTTTTCACTAACAGTAGTATAGCTAGCTGACATTATGTTTCACTAACAGTAGTAAAGCTAGCTGACATTATGTTTCACTAACAGTAGTAAAGCTAGCTGACATTATGTTTCACTAACAGTAGTAAAGCTAGCTGACATTATGTTTCACTAACAGTAGTATAGCTAGCTGACAGTCCGTTTCACCAACAGTAGCTAGCTGACCACATTTCATGGTCTCTGCTTCAAATGATAACAGCTTGTCTACAGTATGAGTCTTCAACAGTTCTTAAAAAAATGTGCTTCACCCCATTTTCCTATTTTAGCGCGTGATTGATAGCCTGGTTAAACCAGACTGAATGCTGCACTAACTGCAAAGTTCAGTCTGGTTTAACCAGGCTATGTGATGGATGGTGCAGGTTGGAGGAGAGGAGTATAAACAAAGCAGAAATCATCTGTGAAGTCTGTGGCAGTGAAACACACACAATCTGGCTCAGTGAAATGGCTTTGACACATTATAGCAACACACACCACACACACACACACACACACACGGCTGTGTTTCGTTTAGAAATGTCAGGTAATTTGTCTTTCAGGGATGTAAAGGTCGCCTCTGGGGAAACTCTTATTTCCGTTACAGAAATCAATGAAAGGAGGGGTTTTATTTGATGGAAAGTGGAGAAACGGGGAAACAGGGCTGGGAAATGGCTTAACAATAAAGTAAGTAAAAGGTCCTCTGTGGCTAAGCTGGAGAACATAGAAAATAAATAGATGTTCAGGTCATGAAAATACTTCAGCTGTTTCAAACAACACCATAACACTAGACTAGTTTCAGAACGACAACGCTCTGGTAAACAGTGGATAGCTGTGCTATTTATTTATTTGCTGGAATACTCATAATAAGACCATGTTGTGGATGAGGAGGATTGTTCACATGAACAACAGTGGAGTGACTAGCTACTGTTACAATGGGGCAGTTGGCAAGTTGATATAGACTGTCCAAAGAGAAGGGACGGATCAGGAGGATGGTGTGGCATAGCTACTGTGGAACGTGATGGACATGGAATCTCTGGTTGATCATAAGGAGGGTTGATGGACAGAGTCTGGGTGACAGGGCTGAAAAACAGGCAGATAAATGGGGCAGCTCCTGACACTGCACAGCATCGCCCTTGATTTACACCACCTCATTGGCCGCTTGCCAAGGGGGTGTTGGCCTCCACCCTTGACACAACTATTTAGGCCCTGTTTAGTATGGGGGACCTGTTCCTCTCAGCAGCCCCTTCAATCAACCCCTTACTGTCAGGGCTAGACTGCTGAGACCCATGAGACCAACAGTATTTAAGTAAGCCCCTCTCTCCTGTGTTGTCATCAGGAGAGTGATAGGGCCATTGGGAGCTTATGTAGAGGGGACTAAAAAGCCTGTGAAAAGCCTGGATCAGGATGACACCATGATCCTCCCAGGGAGGCCATCTTCTTCCTCCCTGAATACACTACCTCCATCCCAGCCTTACCTCTGCTGCTGACTCAGGAACACAAGACTGTCTTGATTGTGTGTGTGTGTGTGTCTCCAACAATCTATCTAGCCATCCCCAGTCCAATCTCATGGTCAGGAAGGGTGTACAGTCCCATCCAGCACCACCATGGTGCTCTTCCTCCTGGCGTGTGGACTCCTGACCAGAGCCTTAAAGGTACATTACCCCCCTAAGAAGTCCCAGGTGTGTACTGAGCACCCAGCCGCCTGTAACCACTCCAAATGGCCATCTGTCTGAGCAGACATACAAGCACGCACATACGCACACATGTAGAGCCAGTTCAAAAAGAGCTGTCTTATTAAATTCTTCTGCTTTCTACAGCTGCCCCACCTCCCTCCCTCCCTCTCCTTTAATCTCTCCCTGCCAACCCAAACATTTGTCTTTCCATTCAGGGGTGAATTTTCATTCCGTTAAGACGGGTTCCCGGTGGCAGCCTGTTGTTGTGCGGGGGAGAGAAGGCCAAAGTCCTCTCTCTCTGTGTGTTTCTGTCATTCTCTCTACACCTCTCTGTCTTCTCATCTATCTCACTGCTTAGCTACTGCCAGGTCTCAATACATAGGAGCTATATAGAGAACTGGTCAAAGTCTTGCACTAAATATGGTGCCATGTGGGACGCATGGCTCTCAGAGTCCCTGAAAGTCCCTGAGAGCCCCTGAGAGTCCCTGAGAGTCCCTGAGAGCCAGAGTTGCCTGTGGAGGGTAACTCGGCATGTAGATATCTGTTTATTTAACTCCAGTCTATTAAGCTGACGTGGAGACTCCCAACACAAGGTGTGCCACTTTGGTATCAATTCAATAGTCAGTAGAGGAGCAGTAATCATAACGCTACGCCAGGCCGGCTGCAGAACACATAAACCCTGCCACCCTCTGGTTTCCTGGGCCCTGTTCAGAAAGATTGAAGTGTTATGAACATAGGACTATAACAGGCTGCATAACACAAACCCTGCTACTGCTGCAACTACTGCCACCTGCCCTGGCTGGGCCCGGTTCAATAGAAAGGAAATGGAATGGGTTTCCATGGCCAAGCAGACGCACACAAGCCTAAGATCACCATGCGCAATACCAAGCGTTGGCTGGAGTGGTGTAACGCTCACCACCATCGAACTCCAGAGGAGTGGAAACGTGTTCTCTGGAGTGATGAATCACGCCTCACCATCTGGCAGTCCGAAGGACGAATCTGGGTTTGGCGGATGCCAGCAGAACTTTACCTGCCCGAATGAATAGTGCCAACTATAAAGTTTAGTAGAGGATGGTCTGGATCTGTATGGTCTGGGTCTGTTTTTCATGGTTCAGGCCCCTTAGTTCCAGTGAAGGGATATTTTAACACTACAGCATACAATGACATTCTAGACGATTCTGTGCTTCCAACTTTGTGGCCACAGTTTGGGGAAGGCACTTTCCTGTTTTCAGCATGACAATGCCCCCGTGCACAAAGCGAGGTCCATACAGAAATGGTTTGTCGAGATCAGTGTGGAAGAACTTGACTGGCCTGCACGGAGCCCTGACCTCAACCCCATCGAACACCACAACATCAGTGCCCGACCTCACTAATGCTCTTGTGGCTGAACGGAAGCAAGTCCCCGCAGCAATGTTTTAATATAGAGTGGAAAGCCTTCCCAGAAGAGTGGAGGCTGTTATAGCAGCAAAAGGGGGAGCGACTCCATATTAATGCCCATGATTTTTGGAATGAGATGTTTGACCAGCAGGTGTCCATATACCTTTGGTCATGTAGTGTATTTGGAGATGGCCATGTGACAGATTTAAACAATCGTTTATGGTTAAATCCAATTAATATGGCTCTATTCCTTCGCACTCATTCAATTCCTCAGGATATTCTATTGCTCTCATGTAATGATATCTATCCATCTCTTTCTATCCCTTCATCTCTATCCCTCCATCTGTGACTCGTGCTCTGGAGGAGAAGACCCCTACAGGTTTTTTGGAGCGTCAGTATCGTTTGTCACAGATAATCAGGACGACCAGCCAGTAACCTTCTGAAAAACAATAGGGGAAGAAACACCAAGCACACCAAGGTGCCTCGGATGACATTTACGCAGGGAGGTGTGTGTGTGTGGAACACTATCTGATAAAGTACCTAGCTTTTCTGCTGCTGCAGGCAGGTATGTGTCCAAAGTTGACCTCATTGCTGAAGTTGTATGCATATTTCTTATCCAGGGCAGCTGCCAAACAGACAGTAATCGATTCAGACACGCGTCCACGCGATTCTTGTTGAAAAATGGGCTTAAATGAACAAATCACTGTGAGAGGAGTCTGCCATTAAACCTGCTAAGTCAGCCAATAGTATTGATGTTGCTTTCTGCCCATGGAGAGGTCCAATAGTAGGCAGTGTAGAGAGCAGGGCAGGGGTGGCCAGTGTGACTCCCTGTTTAAAAAAAAAACATTTTATACAATATATTTATTGGCATTTATTGTTTTTACAATTTAACCATCAGAAAAATCTGACACAGATAATGCCCCGTTATTCCTTCCACCTACATAAAACACCATGCTACATGAGGGCACCTTGTGCAAAACCCTTCCCTCCCCAACACAGGAACACCCCCCTCCCTCCCCTCTACCGGTATTAGCTTCACTGATTAACAACAAAAAGAAACAGAATGACCTTCACATTCCATGCTAGAAAATAAAGGATTCAACACAAAAACCAATAATAATAATACATTAATGAAGACCGTAGTAATGAGGCAGCTAAGGTGACGTCTCTAGAAACTGCTGAAAGTCCCCCCAGACATCAGGAAATTCAAAGGGTTTATTATGTAGATTGTATGTTATTTTTTCAGATTGAATATAGGAAGATCGTTCTTTTAGCCACATCTGCTTGCTTGAATATAGGAAGATTGTTCTTTTAGCCACATCTGCTTGCTTGAATATAGGAAGATTGTTCTTTTAGCCACATCTGCTTGCTTGGCGGATTGTCACTCTATAATAGCTGTGCATTTATTGGCTGCAATGGCTGCTAATTTAATGAATCTGGATTTGCTACAAATATTAACTGGTAGAACAGAATCATCTCCAAGAAGAATAAGGAAAGGATCTAGAGGTACCGTCATATTAGTGACCTGTGATAAGATCTGAATAATGTCTTTCCAATAATTGCTTAGTTCAGGGCAGGACAAAAACATATGAATAAGTGTTCCCATTTTCCACCTTGGGCAAAATGTTGAATATTTAGAAGTGATCTTATACAGTCTCTCTGGTGTAAAGTAGACCCTATGTAAAATATTGAATTGTGTTAAATTAAAGACGCTGAGCATCTAAAAAGTGCTCTCATCCTCAACAATGAGACCAAGGTCATCATGCCACTTCATGCAAGCTTTCAGAGGTTCATCGTTCCCCAACAAAGCTTGAAGACCAGAGTACATGTAGGAAATGAAACATTTGACCCCTTTCCTTTCCAGCCACAGTTGATCTGTTTTAGGTTTCCTCATGGGCTGAATCCTACCTCCCTGCTGAGTGCCAATGTAATGTCTAACCTGTAGGTACCTGAAGAAATTAGTTTGAGGTAACTGAAAATGAGATGCTAGTTGTTGAAAGGACAGTAGTTTACCTTCTCTATAGAGATTACCAAATGTTTTCATTCCTTTGCTGAACCAAGAAAATGTAATACCATCTCTCAGGGCTTTGGGTAAGATGGGGTTATTACAGAAAGGTGTTTGTTCATGTATAGATCTCAGCTCTTCTGTTTGTTTACAGACTTTAATCCATATATTTAAAGTGTTTTTAATGAAAGGGTTGTTTATGAGACCTAGCAAAGCTTTAGGTGGGCTATAATATATATATATATATATATATATATACACACACACTGTGGGGACAGTAATTATTGTCACCCTTGATAATGATGAGCAAAAATGACTGTATAAAAGAAATAATAAAAATACTGAGCTATATTGTATGCTCACAATTTTTGGGAAATTAGATTATTTTTTACTAATACAATTGTTCAGAGAAAGATATGTTGTTTAAAGCAGCAATCAGCAGTTGAAACAATAACCAAATGTAGTCCCTGCCACTGTTTAAGCTAAAAAGCTGAATGGTGGCTTATATTTTGGGTTCTGATGGGGTACGACAGTTGAACTAAGCTCATGAGGCTCATGAGGCATTTAGAAGTTATATTCTTCAAGAACCAATGGGTACATATAAATAATGTACAAGTCCAATAATGTATGAAGCAACTGCAGGTTGCCCCTTTAGCAATTTCTGTACTCCAATCTCATAAAACACTTTAGATAAAGGTCCAGTGGACTTATCCTCTCAAGGTGAGGGTGCTGAAGTAAAGTAAAAAAGTTGGGGTCAAAATGATTGGCACCCCTGTTTGTAATACTTCAGCACCCTCACCTTGAGAGGATAAGTCCACTGGACCTTTATCTAAAGTGTTTTATGAGATTGGAGTACAGAAATGTTTTTTTGGTTAAAACAATCTGGAAAGATTCTATATGGAGGAATGGTCTAAGATCCCTCCCAATGTGTTCTCCAACCTGATAAAACATTTTGGAAAAAGGCTTCGTGTTTTTATCCTGGCAAGGTTGGGGTGCTGGAGTATTGATAACAGGGGTGCCAATAACCATATCTGTTAAAAATAAATAGTGTTATTACTTCTTATTAAATAATAAAAACTCCTTTATTTTTAATCTCCATACAATAGAGCTCAGTATTTGTATTATTTATTTGACAGTCTTTTTTGCTGTCAATGTTTATCAAGGGTGACAACAATTATGCACCCCACTCTATATATACACACCCCACTCTCTCTCTCTCTATATATATATATATATATATATATATATATATATATATATATATATATATATATATATATATATATACACCCCACTCTATCTCTATATATATATACACACACCCCACTCTATATATATATATATATATATACCCCATTCTATCTATATCTATATATCTATATATATATATATACACATACACACCCCACTCTATATATACACACCCCACTCTATATATACACCCCCCACTCTATATATACACACACCCAACTCTATATATACACCCCCCACTCTATATATACACCCCCCACTCTATATATACACACCCCACTCGATATATACACACCCCACTCGATATATACACACCCCACTCTATATATACACACCCCACTCTATATATACACATATACACACCCCACTCTATATATACACCCCCCACTCTATATATACACCCCCCACTCTATATATACACCCCCCACTCTATATATACACCCCCCACTCTATATATACACACCCCACTCTATATATACACACCCCACTCTATATATACACACCCCACTCTATATATACACACCCCACTCTATATATACACACCCCACTCTATATATACACACCCCACTCTATATATACACACCCCACTCTATATATAAACACCCCACTCTATTTATACACAGATCTGCGGAAGGGCACCAAAACATTTATGCAGCATTGAAGGTCCCCAAGAACACAGTGGCCTCCATCATTCTTAAATGGAAGAAGTTTGAAACCCCCAAGACTACTTCCTAGAGCTGGTCGCCGGGCCAAACTGAGCAATCGGGGGAGAAAGGCCTTGGTCAGGGAGGTGACCAAGAACTTGATGGTCACTCTGACAGAGCTCTAGAGTTACTCTGTGGAGATGGGAGAACCTTCTAGAAGGACAACCATCTCTGCAGCACTCCACCAATCAGGCCTTTATGGTAGAGTGGCCAGACGGAAGTCACTCCTCAGTAAAAGGCACATGACAGCCTGCTTGGAGCCAAAAGTCCCCTAAAGACTCTCAGACCATGAGAAACAAGATTCTTCGGTCTGATGAAACCAAGATTGAAATCTTTGGCATAAATGCCAAGTGTCACGTCTGGAGGAAACCTGGCACCATCCCTACTGTAAAGCATGGTGGTGGCAGCATCATGCTGTGGAGATGTTTGTGCGCGGCATGGACTGGGAGACTAGTCAGGATCGAGGCAAAGATGAACAGAGTAAAGTACAGAGAGATCCGTGATGAAAACCTGCTACAGAGTGCTCAGGACCTCAGACTGGGGTGAAGGTTCACCTTGCAACAGGACAACAACCCTAAGCACACATCCAAGACAACACAGGAGCGGCTTCGGGACAAGTCTCTGAATGTCCTTGAGTGGCCCAACAAAAGCCCAGACTTGAACCCGATCGATCATCTCTGGAGAGACCTGACAATAGCTGTGCAGTGATGCTCCCCATCCAACCTGACAGAGCTTGAGAGGATCTGCAGAGAAGAACGGGAGAAACTCCCCAAATACAAGTGTGCCAAGCTTGTAGCGTCATACCCAAGAAGACTCAAGGCTGTAATCGCTGCCAAAGGTGATTCAACAAAGTACTGAGGAAAGGGTCTGAATACTTGTGTAAATGTGATTTCAGTTTTACATATTTTCTAAATGTTTTTGCTTGTCATTATGGGGTATTGTGTGTAGATTGATGGGGGGAAAAAAACAATGTCATCGATTTTAGAATAAGGCTGTAACGTTAAAAAAATGTGGGAAAAAGTCAAGGGGTCTGAATACTTTCAGAATACACTGTATATAAAGAACTACATGGCACACAAACTAAACTAGTAATTGATTGTAGAGAAAGTGTTGAAGAAGCGATGATGATAAACAGTGAAAAAAAACAGGTTAATGCTTACAAAATAAAGAGAAATGCCACTGAAAAAAAAAAAGGGTAACTAATGGAATTTACCAAATGATTGTTTGTTGAGGCTCGGTGGAGCGGAAAGAATCAAGATGAAAATGCTAACGTGGAAGTAATGCAGTGCAGCCTGTTTACCTGGCTACTTCATCCCCCTCCACACTGAAACAACACTAATAAAGAGACCTACCAGACACTTAAATACACCTTACATTGCCACTCTGTAAAATATCCTCTTCCCCGCCAAGGCATTAGAGACAGTGACTTTAAACACTAATATAGGTGATCATATCAGTGTGTGTGTGGGTGTGTACACACTGCTCTTTAGTAGCGAGGGTGTTGCTGCTCTGCCGCTGCCTAAAGGGGTAATCACTTCGGTCCCTAGCTCTATAGGGCGGACTCCCTCACTCCCCATTCAATAAGGCCTTGAGCAAAAAGGAAGGCATAAAGACCTTTTCTGTTCCTGCCACTTTCCCCATTTCTCCTTCATTGGAAATGTCCACAATTAAATATTCATGGGTTGCTATGGTAGTGTGAAGAAGTTCCATGTTGCTCGAGCTTTGAGGGGAGAGACAACAACAACAACGCTCATGATGAAATCAGAAGCCCCCTTTCCATTACCCATCAACCTTTACATAACCATAAGCTCTTTGTAAGAAGACCTCTGAGGAAACGAGTATCAGCCTCATCTTGTAAACTGAGAAAGGTTTTCTGTGGAGGGAAATACTGTGCAAGTTACTGTGTCCTGGTGGGGCCCTGATACCCTCCATCAGACAACCAGTCCGCTTTACATGGCTCTGTAATGTCAATAGTATTTGTTTACAAACAGAAGATTGACAACACAATTGTTCCTCTCATCAAGCTGTGCGGCTGGTTTGTCGAGAGAAATACTGTGCCACGTTCGCTCCAAAGCTTTGGGGAAACGGGCCCCGACTGGTTTACTGGGCTGTGTGAGCTAAGGAGAAGCAGGGGAGAACGAGGGCAGAGGAGCGAGACAAAGTCAGTGTAGGATCATCTGTGTATTCAGCTCAAAATTAGGGGAGGAAGTAGCCAGCCAGCCCTGGGACGACACTAACTACCAGGATGATTTAGCTCCGACAGCTCTGTTCACGGCCAGCGCCTTCACCCATACAGCAGCTAGCTACAGCCTGTAGGCTATTGGAAGTCGGACTCCCTGGCAAGGCTAGACAGTGGATAGAAAGGGCTTCACTCTCAATCCAGTTCAGAGACATGACAGTGGAAGTTGGTTAGAAATGATACTGTCATCTTGGTTTGTAATGGCACAAAATCATTGTAATTTACGACTGAATAAATGGCGCGTGTGAGTTAATGATTCCGTTGATGCATACAGTAGCTGATCATCAATGATATCTCGGGGCAAAGTGACTTCTGTCATTATCTATCATTAGGGACACAGTCGAGACATCAGGACAAATAGACCCTCACTAATCCAATTACACCTCACCTCAACTAGGCCACAGTGGAAAGCACAGTATATCTGATTCATTGGAACTAGAGTCAAGAACAGTATCTTTATGATCTCTTCCAACATGGCCACAACCTAGAAAGATGATGCTTTACCCCACACTCAAAACACATACCAGAAACCATGTTGTACCACATGATTCACAGTTGAACACATCGCAGTAGGAAAATACAGTATACTTGACTGCAGCCTGTATTGGAATAATAAAAGCGTCAGTCCACTCTGTGTAGTGATGGTTTGATCCTCAGGAAGAATGCTATAGAGAAGGCCTGTAATTGAGACCCTGGGATAACGTGCTCTTCAAAATGACAGAATCAACTTTCCTCAGAAAGTAATAGACCAGGAATTACATGAATACAATTCCAGAAGATGTGGGTCCTTTGAACACTCAGACAGAAGCTAGATTGGAAAATTGGTCACGAGAACAGAAGAGAAGCAAATTTGTGCGGCCCTCATCTACCACGAGATATCTGTTGTGTCACCGTCACAAACAGATGGCCCTCTTTCTGCCAAACCAGGAGACACTGAACTGACTAATGAACACACTCACTGACCTCCCCCCAAAAAAGCCACACTGTTCGTCAAAAATAAACACCCCCCCACACACACACACACACACACAAACACATACACCCACGCGCGCACACACAATAAATAAACCAAAGCTGATAATTTCGACGGCTGTTCACAGATGGCGAGGCCCAGAGAGGGAGGGAAGCACCTCCAAGTCTCTCCGTGGTGTCCCAGGGTGCTTCACACGTCCCCCAGCCTCTCCAGTCTGCCTACTGGCAGCTCCCTAAAATAGCCTAATATAGATGCAAATAGAAAACACGACTGGAGACCAGAGTGGTGGGATTGTGTGGGCTGCAGTGTTAATAGCCAGGTGCGTTGGTTTGGGTTATTTGGGTTCCCATAGGAACGATGGTGATCGACTCTTTTGATCCTCATCGTGATCCATGATCATAATGTCTGTGGACTGATCGTTTGAGTAGTGACAAAAACACACCTACCTTTCAGTGTTTTTTCTTCAAAGGTAATGCCAAGCATCTCATAGATGGCACTGTGTGTGTGTGCATGTGTACTCACCCCACTGTAGAGGTGCCAGCTGCAGGTGCTCGAGGACCAACTGGTTGAGGACTCCCTCCACACTGGCCTCTCCCTGGCGACGGACAGACGGGTGGGCTAGGGTTAAGGACTAGACACCGGACTGGAGGGGGCTGGGGCCTCAGTGTCTCTGACGACGTTTGTAATTAATAGAGAGAAAGGATTCACAGGTAACAATGTTCAAACTAAGGTACACAGTGCCGTGACATTTTCACTCCCTTCAACTGGATATGAGGAAAGGGCACAATTCTTTAGTGACAAAACTAGACTCCAGCCATCCAAGTCATAGACTGTTCTCTCTGCTTCCGCACAGCAAGCAGTACAGATGCACCAAGTCTGGAACCGACACGACCCTGAACAGCTTCTACAGTTGAAGTGGGAAGTTTACATACACCTTAACCAAATACATTTAAACTCAGTTTTTCACAATTCCTGACATTTAATCCATTAAAAATTCCCTGTCTTAGGTCAGTTAGGATCACCACTTCATTTTAAGAATGTGAAATGTCAGAATAATAGTAGAGAGAATGATTTATTTCAGCTTTTGTCTCTTTCATCACATTCCCAGTGGGTCAGAAGTTTACATACTCACTTAGTATTTGGTAGAATTGCCTTTAAATTGTTTAACTTGGGTCAAACCTTTTGGGTAGCCTTCCACAGGCTTCCCACAATAAGTTGGGTGAATTTTGGACCATTTCTCCTGACAGAGCTGGGGTAACAGAGTCAGGTTTGTAGGCCTCCTTGCTCGCACATTTTCTATAGGATTGAGGTCAGAGCTTTGTGATGGCCACTCCAATAGCTTGCCTTTGTTGTCCTTAAGCCATTTTGCCACAACTTTGGAATTATGCTTGGGCTCATTGTCCATTTGAAAGACCCATTTGCGACCAAGCTTTAGCTTCTTGACTGATGTCTTGAGATGTTGCTTCAATATATCCACATAATTGTCCATCCTCATGATGCCAACTATATTGTGAAGTGCACCAGTCCCTCCTGCAGCAAAGCACCCCCACAACATGATGCTGTGCTTCACGGTTGGGATGGTGTTCTTCGGCTGGCAAGCCTCCCCCTTTTTCCTCCAAACATAACGGATGGTCATTATGGCCAAACATTTTTCTTTCATCAGACCAGAGGATATTTCTCCAAAAAGTACGATCTTTGTCCCCATGTGCAGTTGGAAACCGTAGTCTGGCTTTTTTTAATGAAGGTTTAGGAGCAGTGGCTTCTTCCTTGCTGAGCGGCCTTTCAGGTTATATCGATATAGGATTTGTTTAACTGTGGATATAGATACTTTGTACCTGTTTTCTCCAGCATCTTCACAAGGTCCTTTGCTGTTGTTCTGGGATTGATTTGTACTTTTCGTAACAAAGTACGTTCATCTCTAGGAGGCAGAACGTGTCTCCTTCCTGAGCGGTATGACAGCTGCATGGTCCCATGGTGTTTATACTTGCATGCTATTGTTTGTACAGATGAACGTGGAACCTTCAGGCGTTTGGAAATTGCTCCCAAGGATGAACCAGATTTGTGAAGGTCTACAACTGTTTTTCTGAGGTCTTAGCTGATTTCTTTAGATTTTCCCATGATGTCAAGCAAAGAGACACCGAGTTTGAAGGTAGGCCTTGAAATACATCCACAGGTACACCTCCAATTGACTCAAATTACGTCGATTAGCCTATCAGAAGCCTCTAAAGCCCTGACATCATTTTCTGAAATTTTCCAAGCTGTTTAAAGGCACAGTCAACTTAGTGTATGTAAACTTCTGACCCACTCGAATTGTGATACAGTGAATTATGAGTGAAATAATCTGTCTGTATACAATTGTTGGAAAAATGACTGGTGTCATGCACAAAGTAGATGTCCTAACCGACTTGCCAAAACTATAGCTTGTTAACAAGCAATTTGTGGAGTGGTTGAAAAACGAGTTTTAATGACTCCAACCTAAGTGTATGTAAACTTCCGACTTCAACTGTACCTCCAAACAATCAGACTGCTAAATAGTCAGTTAAATAGTTCATAACCAGTAGCTACCCAGACTATCTGCATTGACCCTTTTTGCACTAATCTCTTTTTGACTCATCACATACGCTGCTGCTACTGTTTATTATCTATCCTGTTGCCTAGTCACTTTATCCCTACCTATATGTACATATCTACCTCAATTACCTCATACCCCAGTACATCCACTCGGTACTGGTACGAAGCATGTGACAAACAAAATCTGATTTGAAAACAAACTAACAAAGTGGCAAAGATACACCTGACAAATATACGAGAGAGAGATGGAGAGAGAGAAAAGGATATATGAAGTATGACTCTCCAGTGTAGCTGTAAATTGGCTGCAGCCCAGTGGTTGATAGATAAGCCTGTGGCTCCCTGGTTGCCTAGTGACTCTGTTAGGAGAGCTGAGGGCTCGAGGCGGACAGACTCATGGTTGGCTGCTGGCTGGCTGGCCATTACTGTGCATGTAAAGTACATGTTCTGTTCTATATGTGGAATAGAAAGTCTCTCTGCAAACGGCTCAAGGCTTGGTGTCAGACGCAGTAACAGACCAGGCTACATACAGCAGAAACTGCTACCATGACAGTCTTTAGCTGAACGGTCACTTAGACTGGCTTTTCTGAATGTTGCGTTTAAGAAATATAATATCCAATTACAAATCCAATTCCGGGGAATGCAATGAGAGCCCTGAAAAGTAAAACTTCCTTAACAACCCAAAGAGTAATAAAGATATCTCCTCAACCATAAGTGGATGGGAATTATGGCAATAACCATCCTCTTTGTGTAATAGGTCTCATAATAAGCACTGGGAGTAACTAACAACCTCTCCTCACAACTCATAGAGAAAAGTAATTATGTATAAAGCCTACAGAGCAGACCTTTCCTCAGCCAAGTTGCTTTTCAAAACCGCCCACACATCCATGTCTTCTAGCCTAGCATGGTTTCTGGGAGCAAAACTGCAACACTGCAAGTCAACCTGTGACTCCAATCCGATTGGTTGGCTAAGAACCCACATTTAGATCTGCCTGTCGAGTCCTTCTGTTCCTGAACACACTAACTTATCAGAGGAGATTGAGAGAACAAAAGAGTACATTAAGGTTGTAACGGTTGAACCTTTTCTTGGTGACATCTTAAGGCTGTCTGGTGTAGCGCTGACTAGGGAGCTAATGCTGCTAACGCAGAAAACTGTGATAAACAGAGCTGTCAAAGACATTAGGTTGATAATATGTTATGATAAAGACAACCTGCTCCAATGGTCCACCACACAGCTGACAGTGTGACTAATGACTGGAATAATACTGTGCTGCTGTAACACCACAGTTAGAATGACTGAACAGACAGTAACACCACAGTTAGAATGACTGAACAGACAGTAACACCACACAGCGTTAACATGACTGAACAGACAGCAACACCACAGTTAGAATGACTGAACAGACAGTAACACCACACAGCGATAACATGACTGAACAGACAGTAACACCACACAGCGTTAACATGACTGAACAGACAGTAACACCACAGTTAGAATGACTGAACAGACAGTAACACCACACAGCGTTAACATGACTGAACAGACAGCAACACCACAGTTAGAATGACTGAACAGACAGTAACACCACACAGCGATAACATGACTGAACAGACAGTAACACCACAGTTAGAATGACTGAACAGACAAAGTAACACCACAGTTAGAATGACTGAACAGACAGTAACACCACACAGCGTTAACATGACTGAACAGACAGTAACACCACACAGCGATAACATGACTGAACAGACAGTAACACCACAGTTAGAATGACTGAACAGACAAAGTAACACCACAGTTAGAATGACTGAACAGACAGTAACACCACACAGCGTTAACATGACTGAACAGACAGTAACACCACAGTTAGAATGACTGAACAGACAAAGTAACACCACAGTTAGAATGACTGAACAGACAGTAACACCACACAGCGTTAACATGACTGAACAGACAGTAACACCACAGTTAGAATGACTGAACAGACAGTAACACCACACAGCGTTAACATGACTGAACAGACAGTAACACCACAGTTACAATGACTGAACAGACAAAGTAACACCACAGTTAGAATGACTGAACAGATCAAGTAACACCACAGTTAGAATGACTGAACAGACAAAGTAACACCACACAGCGTTAACATGACTGAACAGACAGTAACACCACAGTTAGAATGACTGTACAGACAGTAACACCACACAGCGTTAACATGACTGAACAGACAGTAACACCACAGTTAGAATGACTGAACAGATCAAGTAACACCACAGTTAACATGACTGAACAGACAAAGTAACACCATAGTTAGAATGACTGGAACAGAAACTCCCCAGCATGGCAGAATTAGAATATGGAGTGAGGAGAGATGGTGTGTGCTGTCTGTCACACAGGCTCCTACAGGGCATGGTGCTGAAAGATGCAGATGTGGCACACAGACACTGTGACATTGAACTAGGCTGGAGGAAACTACAACTCCGTTCTGACATCCATCCATCCACCCAACTGTCTCCAGGCCTGGCGTCACCGTGACGTGCCTGTGTCCTTGCCGTGTGGACGCGTACAGAGACGGGGGCTGGGACCAGAAGTGGGTGGGTAGTGAATGGGAGATATTCTATTAAGGCTAGGCTAAGTTGCATGGTCTGGAAAGCAGCAAGTTAAGGTGTTTCTGAACACCTCCTAAATCAGAACTAGGATATAAACAATGCATGTTATTATCAATAAATGCCAAGCCAAGGGTGACCCAGATAATATTATGTGATTGCAACCCTTCTGGTCTTAGTTTTCTATACTTAAAAACTCATTTCGTTCTGCAAAAGTTTTTCCAACATAATTTCAGATAACCAAAAAATGATTAAATCCATTGAACAAGTGCTTGGTTGGAGATGGTGTCCTGTCTTTTTGTGAGGAGGAAGCCTACGGTTTGAACTGCATAGTAACTAGACCTGCATTATCCTGTCCGGGAGAAGGTTTTAATATCCCTCCTAATATAATGGACCAGCCTCAATAACAATCACACAGCCCAGTTCAGAGCGGAGCTGATTTCTGTCATGCACGGCTCTCTGACCTACCCTCTGAGAAACAACGACATTAGCTAGTAACATCAAATACTGCCGTCCCTCCTGCCTGCGCACACACATGCACTCTGCTGCCAAACTGCTTGCCGATCAAACAAATGCATACAATCACAGGAGTGTTGATGCACTACTAAAATGGAAAACACAGTATGAAGGCAAGTTCAACAGCACAGGGACTTCGATGAATTATTAATTGTACACTTCCTCCCTGTAACAACTTGACAGGCCATTCTAAACAACACTGAGACAGTGTGTTGGTAACAGCCCCCTCATTACCTAAGAGGTTCTGATTGAGCGCCCTGCCTGCATATTGACTAGGGATGTGTCTCAAATGGCACCCTATTCCCTATATAGTGCACTACCTTTTCTTCAGGGCCCAGGGCTGCAAGCACATTCGGCCATACGTTCTTCCATCTGTCAGTGCAGTAGAACAGGCACACACCCTAGCCAGGGGACCTCCAGATGAAGCATTCAGATGCCTTCTAATCGGGTTCTGTATACATCCAACAACAAAGGATATGATGTTCCAGGTGATGCCCAGGGTGCTGTTGATCATAGAGGCCTGGGCGTGAAGCCTCTCCTCCTCCAGTAGTTTGGGGTTGGTGTAGCGCAAGGCCTCCTGGTCTGGCTGGGGCAAAGTGTCAAAGTCAAACTTATCCACCTGGATCGCCATCCTAAAGGGGAGGGAGAGAGGAGAGAAAAGGTTAGACACATAGGAGACAGAGACTTTAGTATTACTGAGCCATCCTACAGGGGCAGAGGAGAGAGCAACGGTTGGACATACAGGAGACAGACCCCAAACGGCACTGCCACGCACAGAGAAAAAGAAGTAACACTTGATTCAACAACATCATAAGTACTACTAAAGTGTTTTTGTTTGCAAATAACTGGTGCTAGAAAGTATTTCAGCAGGCAACGAGTCATTAATACTAGTTTTTCAACCACTCCACAATTATTTCACTTATAATTCACAGTATCACAATTCCAGTGGGTCAGAAGTTTACATACACGAAGTTGACTGTGCCTTTAAAAAGCTTGGAAAATTCCGGAAATTATGTCATGGCTTTAGAAGCGTCTGATAGGCTAATTGACATCATTTGACTCAATTGGAGGTGTACCTGTGGATGTATTTCAAGGCCTACCTTCAAACTCAGTGCCTCTTTGCTTGACATCATGGGAAAATCAAAATAAAAAATTGTAGACCTCCACAAGTCTGGTTCATCCTTGGGAGCAATTTCCAAACGCCTGAAGGTACCACGTTCATCTGTACAAACAATAGTATGCAAGTATAAACACCATGGGACCACGCAGTCGTCATACCACTCAGGAAGGAGACCCGTTCTGTCTCCTAGAGATGAACGTACTTTGGTGCGAAAAGTGCAAATCAATCCCAGAACAGAAGCTAAGGACCTTGTGAAGATGCTGGAGGAAACAGGTACAAAAGTATCTATATCCACCAACAAAACGAGTCCTATATCGACATAACCTGAAAGGCCGATCAGCAAGGAAGAAGCCACTGCTCCAAAACCGCAATAAAAAAAGACAGACTACGGTTTGCAACTGCACATGGGGACAAAGATCGTACTTTTTGGAGAAATGTCCTCTGGTCTTATGAAACAAAAATAGAACTGTTTGGCCATAATGACCATCGTTGGAGGAAAAAGGGGGAGGCTTGCAAGCCAAAGAATACCATCCCAACATCATGTTGTGGGGGTGCTTTGCTATGTGCTATGTGGATATATTGAAGCAACATCTCAAGACATCAGTCAGGAAGTTAAAGCTTGGTCGCAAAAGGGTCTTTCAAATGGACAGTGATCCCACGCATACTTCCGAAGTTGTGGCAAAATGGCTTAAGGACAACAAAGTCAAGCTATTGGAGTGGACATCACAACGCCCTGACCTCAATCCTATTGGCCTATAGGAAATGTGTGGGCAGAACTGAAAAGGCATGTGCGAGCAAGGAGGCCTACAAACCTGACTCAGTTACACCAGCTGTCAGGAGGAAGGGGCCACAATTCACCCAACTTATTGTGGGAAGCTTGTGGAAGGCTACCCAAAAGATTTGACCCAAGTTAAACAATTTAAAGGCAATGCTACCAAATACTAATTGAGTGTATGTAAACTTCTGACCCACTGGGAACGTGATGAAAGTAATAAAAGCTGAAATAAATCCATTCTCTCTACTATTATTCTGATATTTCACATTCTTAAAATAAAGTGGTGATCCGAACTGACCTAAAACAGGGCATTTTTACTAGGATTAAATGTCAGGAATTGTGAAAAACTGAGTTTAAATGTATTTGTCTAAGGTGTATGTAAACTTCCCAACTGTATGTCCTCATTTCATCAGTGAATGAAACACTGGTGTGCTCTTCTCTGATGCCATCCATCCATCCTGATCCTGCTACTGTTCTCAGTCGCCTGGCAGGAGTCCAGTCTACCAACCAGCCCAGACCAATGATAAATTATGTATCTAGTTAGACCAAACACCCTGAGGCTCCCAGCTTCCCGCTCCACGGTGTGTGTGTGTTCAGGTTCATTTACTAACAGGAGGCAGAGAGAGTTCATGGCCTGAGGTTAAAGCAACAGAAACACATCCAGGATTCAGTTCTGTATGCATAAAAACAACAAAAAAAAAACGTCTTACTATTTACTGGGGGCAACATTTAAGCCTTAAAAGTATCAATTGGATGCAGCCTGTACAGTCTAGTACATTGATAATGCACCGGTCGGGTCGAGAAGGAAGGCAGTGGATGAAGACAACCGGAAAAGGGAGAGAGGAAGAGAGGGATGCAGAAAAGGAGAGGTGAAAGTGTCTGCTCACAGGGCCTGCATGGTGTTAAGAGATAGAGAGAGGTGAAAGTGTTTGTTCACAGGGCCTGTATGGTGTTAAGAGATAGAGAGAGGGAGAGGGAGGTGAAAGTGTCTGCTCACAGGGCCTGCATGGTGTTAAGAGATAGAGAGAGGGAGGTTAAAGTGTCTGCTCACAGGGCCTGTATGGTGTTAAGAGAGAGGTGAAAGTGTCTGCTCACAGGGCCTGCATGGTGTTAAGAGATAGAGAGAGGGAAGAAGGGAGGGAGAGGAAGGTGAAAGTGTCTGTTCACAGGGCCTGTATGGTGTTAAGAGATAGAGAGAGGGAGGTGAAAGTGTCTGTTCACAGGGCCTGCATGGTGTTAAGAGATAGAGAGAGGTGAAAGTGTTTGTTCACAGGGCCTGTATGGTGTTAAGAGATAGAGAGAGGTGAAAGTGTTTGTTCACAGGGCCTGTATGGTGTTAAGAGATAGAGAGAGGGAGAGGGAGGTGAAAGTGTCTGCTCACAGGGCCTGCATGGTGTTAAGAGATAGAGAGAGGGAGGTGAAAGTGTCTGCTCACAGGGCCTGTATGGTGTTAAGAGATAGAGAGAGGGAGAGGGAGGTGAAAGTGTCTGCTCACAGGGCCTGCATGGTGTTAAGAGATAGAGAGAGGGAGGTGAAAGTGTCTGCTCACAGGGCCTGTATGGTGTTAAGAGATAGAGAGAGGGAATAAGGGAGGGAGAGGGAGGTGAAAGTGTCTGTTCACAGGGCCTGTATGGTGTTAATTAAGAGATAGAGAGAGAGAGAGGTGAAAGTGTCTGCTCACAGGGCCTGTATGGTGTTAAGAGATAGAGAGAGAGAGGTGAAAGTGTCTGCTCACAGGGCCTGTATGGTGTTATGAGATAGAGAGAGGGAGGTGAAAGTGTCTGCTCACAGGGCCTGTATGGTGTTAAGAGATAGAGAGAGAGGTGAAAGTGTCTGCTCACAGGGCCTGTATGGTGTTAAGCGATACAAAAGGCATCAGATTCACACTGTTTCTTCTGTGTTAGCCAAGAGCCCAAAAAAACATGCAGTCTGCCGTCTTAGCCAATAGCCACTTCCCCTGCTGGCCTGCAATAGCCAATAAGAGCCCATGGAAGGAGACGACACAACCTGCCCTGCACTGGGTTGGCCACCTGTGAACCTGACAGAGGAGTGATTCAAGGCTAGCCTGTTCCCAGAGCTTTTCTGCTGTCGTACATGATACTATCCACTCAGTCACACTCTGGAGCAGTAGGCAAGTCAAATCCTCTGCTCTGCACACATACTGGTGTCTATCTAGCAGAATCAGATTTCATCTGTCTTGGTTCTTTGTTTTATTTCATTCATTCATCTATCACTTAAACGGCATTATAAAATTGTCGATTTTAAATCAATATTTTAAACCAATATAAAACCTACGTTATTTCTGGCCTGTGTGCAGTTAATGGTGATGGATGTGGTAGTAAATGAACAGGCCATGACAGAGAAATTGATTCCCCCAGCAAAGTGAAAGTGATGACAGTGTCGTGAGGACAACAGTCAAATCACAAAGACATTCAGAGAAACAGCTGCAGGGCCCAGGTTTTTTATCACCGCCCAAATCTTTATGACAATGTGTAACTAGTGACTGTCTGTCTCCTTCACTTCCTCTCTCTCTCTCTGTTTCTTTCCTTCTCTTGTCAGGCTCTTAGATATTCTCTCTCTCTCTCTCTCACTGTCATTTTGAACAATTTCATGTGACTGAAGGTACAAACTGGAGAGCAAATCAAGTGCACCTATATGCCTACTGCTGGAAAATCAGATAGCTCAGATCACCGTGTCTGCAGCTTCCACCAGCCCACAGCGAAGTTGATAGTCGACTACCGCAGCTCGCGACTGGAACGAGCTGCAACAAACACTCAAACTGGACAGTTTTATCTCCATGTCTTCATTCAAAGACTCAATCATGGACACTCTTACTGACAGTTGTGGCTGCTTTGCGTGATGTATTGTTGTCTCTACCTTCTTGCCCTTTGTGCTGTTGTCTGTAAACAATAATGTTGGAACCATGTTGTTATGTTGTGTTGCTGCCTTGCTTTGTTGTCGTCTTAGGACTATCTTTATGTAGTGTTGTCTCGCGTGTTGTGTTTTGTCTTATATTTATGTTATATATATATTTTTTCATTATAATAATCCCAGCCCCCATCCCCGCAGGAGGCCTTTTGGTAGGCCGTCATTGTAAATAAGAATGTGTTCTTAACTGACTTGCCTAGTTAAATAAAGGTTAAATAATAAATAAATAAAACGTCTCTCGTTTATTAAGGAAAAAGGTGTCTATTTCCATTTTCTCTACTTGGTACCACAACACTGGGTCGATATATTGATGTGTGTGTTCATCTGTGGATCTCAGCTAATAGATGCTCAGCTCACTGGTCCCAGAGGAGCTGTGTCTATACGTACAGAGAACACCGTGCAGTTCACACAGTCACAACCAACAGACCTCTGTGTGTGTGTGTGTGTGTGTGTGTGTGTGTGTGTGTGTGTGTGTGTGAGATAGCGAAAGAGAGACCTTTTTTTTTTTTAATAGGGCCCTATAAACGGAAAGAATCCAGACATTAAAACGGAATTCAACAATATTCAAAAATATATTGAACTTAACAGGAAATCAACTAAATGTATTGAACTTAATAGAAAATGCATTAATTTACCCAAGTTAATCATAAGACATGAACAAAAGGCATCAGTGATGTGTTTTCCTGCAACTTTCTGAAACGCCACAGGAATGGCCGGGCGGTGTACGTGTGGTCTACTACAACAGTGACTACAAGGTAGCCTACGCCTACCTGGCAGAATGATGTCATGACTATTCGCATCAATCCAGTGGACATTTGTTTTGCAATCACATGCGAGCTACAGAAACACCGCTAACCAAACAATGGTCTCTGGCTGGTACCCTGCTGAATACACCCAACATCCTACATTCTTACATGTAGATACATTCTTAAAGTGAAAACGTGAAAAAAATAACTATGGGGGGGTGGACTGAGAAGAAACAGATCACCCAAAAAATGAGTGCCCTAGTGTGAGTGTGGCTGCAAGAGTCTGTGTGCTCTCTGAAAACACACACACCATCCTCCAAATGATGAATCACCACACACACGCATTAGAAACATTGTGTGTATCAAGCAGTGAGCATCCAGAAGCCAGAGGTGGAAAGGTGAGAAAGGGAACGCTACAGTAGTTTAATGTGTAATACTCTGCTGCATTCTATAGTCTTCAGACAACAGCTGATGGTACTTCTTCCATCCTATACACTAACTGAACTGAATTAAAAAGTATACCTAATGACAGGGACAAATGTCAGTCTTTAAGCAATGTGTGGATGTCCATCTCTTTGTATTGCTTGGTTTATATGAATGCCCGGAGTGTGCACACACGCGCACGCACACACACACACACACACACACACACACACACACACACACACACACACACACACACAAAACCCATCAGAGGGAGGGAGGGAGGAAGAGCAATGCAATTATCATTTCACAGGCCTCCGGTACAAAGGACAGCAGAAATTAAATACCAATTAAGAGCTCGGCGCAGACAAACGAGAAGCTTCTGCTTTAAATGCAACACACGCATGTACAGTAGGCAGGCACACACACAGTCCAACGGAGGCTGCTGAGGGGGTGATAATGGCTGGAACGGAGCGAATGGAATCCATTAGTGGTGGTGGGTTTATGTCCCTGACTGAAGTCCCATCTTCAAACCAGCACTGCTTTCATTTCTTCAGTCACATTGAGCCACCAAATGCCTTGTTCCAACAATGCAAATAGTCTATGGGATTGTTCTTTTGTGCATAAACATAGAATAGGTACTGCAATTACACTACTAACAATTCTTTACATTTCCCAAATGAGGTAACGTCTCAAACAGGTGCAAAGACAGAAGCCTATACACCTCAGGTCTAACAGTGGGATAGAGCCTGCTGCATAGCCCTGCTGCTGGACAAGGAAGGGTTAACAACAATCTCATTTCTTCTCAACCACTGCCGCACTTTACTTATGAATTGATTGTGGCGTCTTGCAGGGTTTAAACATAATCTAGTCTATTACTGCGGTCTGAGAAGACAGGGAGGACTAGGGGCCGCCTTCGAGGGTCTCCAGACCTAATCCCCATCTAAGATCACCCTCCCTTCACACCCTTCTTCCTCCCTCCACCCCCAGACCATATCACCCTTCCTTCACCCTCCTCTTCCTCCCTCCACCCCCAGACCATATTACCCTCCTCTTCCTCCCTCCACCCCCAGACCATATCACCCTTCCTCCACCCCCAGACCATATCACCCTTCCTTCACCCTCCTCTTCCAGACCATATCACCCTCCTCTTTCTCCCTCCACCTCCAGACCATATCACCCTCCTCTTCCTCCCTCCACCCCAGACCATATCACCCTTCCTCCACCCCCAGACCATATCACCCTTCCTTCACCCTCCTCTTCCTCCCTCCACCTCCAGACCATATCACCCTTCACCTCCAGACCATATCACCCTCCTCTTCCTCCCTTCACCTCCAGACCATATCACCCTCCTCTTCCTCCCTTCTCCTCCAGACCATATCACCCTCCTCTTCCTCCCTTCACCTCCAGACCATATCACCCTCCTCTTCCTCCCTTCACCTCCACACCATATCACCCTCCTCTTCCTCCCTTCACCTCCACACCATATCACCCTCCCTTCACCCTCCTCTACCTTTCAGAGCATGAATCTGTTCATGCATGTCATCTGGGAGAGAGACCATATGAAACCATGTATATTTTATTCATACAGTAAGATAATTAACATTTGAAAGGGTTTAAGCTTCCTGCTGCCTCCATTCAATGTGAACATCACCCTGCAATACACTGTTACCACTTTAAAAGCAATGGCTTTGCTGTAACTGGGCTAGGGAACGATGCCCAAGGGACTATGTAGTGACACAGGTAGCTAGTTTATGTGTGCAGGCATAAATACAAATGTATATTTATATACTATAAATACAAGCACAGTTCGAATCCCTGAACCGGCAAGGTGAAGAATCTGTCCATGAGCAAGGCACTTAACCCTAATTGTTCCAGTGTCACCGTTGACCATGGCTGAGCCTGGCCGTGACCTCACTCTCCAATGGTGTCTCAGGGGGAGTTGGGATATACAAAAATCCCATTTCCAATTTACACATATGTATACATTATTATTATTTTAACACACACATATGGGTGGCCTGTAGCGCTCTAACAGCCAGACCTACTTTACGGGTGTAATAACATGGTCCTAATGGAGGCAGTGCTCGGTGCAATGACCTCAGTGTTTAAATGATGCGATGCCTGGGACCAACAGCACACGATAACTACATTACATTGTGAGGGAGTCCATTTCAGCCCTGCTCTGAAATGCTGTGAATCATCTGATTGCTGTAAGTGTCGGTTCGTCTGAATATGTCGGGCTTGGAGAAAAACTAACACACACGGAGGAAGGGAGAGAGGGGCACGCACACGCACAGTAGCGTTGCATCACGGGGGTGTGTAAGAAGAAAAGAGACTGACAACGACAATTCCCCTTTTCACTCACAGATGTATATCAAAATCTGATCATGCAATTATGTCTTCTGGTTCTGCCATCTTAGACCTACAAATGTTACCAATTCTAATTATACACATGTCCATATTTTCCTTTGATTATTCAACCAGCAGAGCAGAACACTTCATCTTAACCTGCACAGGAATGCATTAGAGAGAGCGAGCCAGAGAGAAAGAGGATGGGAATGGGGGACAAAAGAGAGCGAGAGCCAGAGAGAAAGAGGATGGGAATGGGGGACAAAAGAGAGCGAGAGCAAGAGAGAAAGAGGATGGGAATGGGGGACAAAAGAGAGCGAGAGCCAGAGAGAAAGAGGATGGGAATGGGGGACAAAAGAGAGCGAGAGCCAGAGAGAAAGAGGATGGGAATGGGGGACAAAAGAGAGCGAGCCAGAGAGAAATAGGGTGGGAATGGGGGACAAAAGAGAGCGAGAGCCAGAGAGAAAGAGAATGGGAATGGGGGACAAAAGAGAGCGAGAGCCAGAGAGAAAGAGGATGGGAATGGGGAACAAAAGAGAGCGAGCCAGAGAGAAATAGGGTGGGAATGGGGGACAAAAGAGAGCGAGAGCAAGAGAGAAAGAGGATGGGAATGGGGGACAAAAGAGAGCGAGCCAGAGAGAAAGCGGATGGGAATCAGGGACAAAAGAGAGAGAGAGAGCCAGAGAGAAAGAGGATGGGAATGGGGGACAAAAGAGAGCGAGAGCAAGAGAGAAAGAGGATGGGAATGGGGGACAAAAGAGAGCGAGAGCCAGAGAGAAAGAGGATGGGAATGGGGGACAAAAGAGAGCGAGAGCCAGAGAGAAAGAAGATGGGAATGGGGGACAAAAGAGAGCGAGAGCCAGAGAGAAAGAGGATGGGAATGGGGGACAAAAGAGAGCGAGCCAGAGAGAAATAGGGTGGGAATGGGGGACAAAAGAGAGCGAGAGCCAGAGAGAAAGAGGATGGGAATGGGGGACAAAAGAGAGCGAGAGCCAGAGAGAAAGAGGATGGGAATGGGGAACAAAAGAGAGCGAGCCAGAGAGAAATAGGGTGGGAATGGGGGACAAAAGAGAGCGAGAGACAGAGAGAAAGAGGATGGGAATGGGGGACAAAAGAGAGCGAGCCAGAGAGAAAGCGGATGGGAATCGGGACAAAAGAGAGAGAGAGAGCCAGAGAGAAAGAGGATGGGAATCGGGGACAAAAGAGAGAGAGAGACAGAGAGAAAGAGGATGGGAATCGGGGACAAAAGAGAGAGAGCGAGAGAGAAAGAGGATGGGAATCAGGGACAAAAGAGAGAGAGCCAGAGAGAAAGAGGATGGGAATCGGGGACAAAAGAGAGAGAGAGCCAGAGAGAAAGAGGATGGGGGACAAAAGAGAGCGAGCCAGAGAGAAAGAGGATGGGAATGGGGGACAAAAGAGAGAGAGCCAGAGAGAAAGAAGATGGGAATGGGGGACAAAAGAGAGAGAGCCAGAGAGAAAGAGGATGGGAATGGGGGACAAAAGAGAGCGAGCCAGAGAGAAAGAGGATGGGGGACAAAAGAGAGAGAGCCAGAGAGAAAGAGGATGGGGGACAAAAGAGAGAGAGCCAGAGAGAAAGAGGATGGGAATGGGGGACAAAAGAGAGAGAGCCAGAGAGAAAGAGGATGGGAATGGGGGACAAAAGAGAGAGAGCCAGAGAGAAAGGGAATGGGAATGGGGGACAAAAGAGAGCGAGCGCCAGAGAGAAAGTATGGGAATGGGGGACAAAAGAGAGCGAGCCAGAGAGAAAGAGGATGGGGGACAAAAGAGAGCGAGCCAGAGAGAAAGAGGATGGGAATGGGGGACAAAAGAGAGCGAGCCAGAGAGAAAGAGGATGGGAATGGGGGACAAAAGACAGAGAGCCAGAGAGAAAGAGGATGGGAATGGGGGACAAAAGAGAGCGAGCCAGAGAGAAAGAGGATGGGGGACAAAAGAGAGAGAGCCAGAGAGAAAGAGGATGGGGGACAAAAGAGAGCGAGCCAGAGAGAAAGAGGATGGGAATGGGGGACAAAAGAGAGCGAGCCAGAGAGAAAGAGGATGGGAATGGGGGACAAAAGAGAGCGAGCCAGAGAGAAAGAGGATGGGAATGGGGGACAAAGGAGAGAGAGCCAGAGAGAAAGAGGATGGGAATGGGGGACAAAAGAGAGCGAGCCAGAGAGAAAGAGGATGGGGGACAAAAGAGAGAGAGCCAGAGAGAAAGAGGATGGGAATGGGGGACAAAAGAGAAAGAGCCAGAGAGAAAGGGAATGGGAATGGGGGACAAAAGAGAGCGAGCCAGAGAGAAAGAGGATGGGGGACAAAAGAGAGCGAGAGCCAGAGAGAAAGAGGATGGGGGACAAAAGAGAGCGAGCCAGAGAGAAAGAGGATGGGGGACAAAAGAGAGCGAGCCAGAGAGAAAGAGGATGGGAATGGGGGACAAAAGAGAGAGAGCCAGAGAGAAAGAGGATGGGAATGGGGGACAAAAGAGAGAGAGCCAGATAGAAAGAGGATGGGAATGGGGGACAAAAGAGAGCGAGCCAGAGAGAAAGAGGATGGGAATGGGGGACAAAAGAGAGCGAGCCAGAGAGAAAGAGGATGGGAATGGGGGACAAAAGAGAGCGAGCCAGAGAGAAAGAGGATGGGAATGGGGGACAAAAGAGAGCGAGCCAGAGAGAAAGAGGATGGGAATGGGGGACAAAAGAGAGCGAGCCAGAGAGAAAGAGGATGGGAATGGGGGACAAAAGAGAGCGAGCCAGAGAGAAAGAGGATGGGAATGGGGGACAAAAGAGAGCGAGCCAGAGAGAAAGAGGATGGGAATGGGGGACAAAAGAGAGCGAGCCAGAGAGAAAGAGGATGGGAATGGGGGACAAAAGAGAGCGAGCCAGAGAGAAAGAGGATGGGAATGGAGGACAAAAGAGAGCGAGCCAGAGAGAAAGAGGATGGGAATGGGGGACAAAAGAGAGCGAGCCAGAGAGAAAGAGGATGGGAATGGGGGACAAAAGAGAGAGAGCCAGAGAGAAAGAGGATGGGAATGGGGGACAAAAGAGAGAGAGACAGAGAGAAAGAGGATGGGAATGGGGGACAAAAGAGAGAGAGCCAGAGAGAAAGGGAATGGGAATGGGGGACAAAAGAGAGCGAGCCAGAGAGAAAGAGGATGGGGGACAAAAGAGAGCGAGAGTCAGAGAGAAAGAGGATGGGGGACAAAAGAGAGCGAGCCAGAGAGAAAGAGGATGGGGGACAAAAGAGAGCGAGCCAGAGAGAAAGAGGATGGGAATGGGGGACAAAAGAGAGAGAGCCAGAGAGAAAGAGGATGGGAATGGGGGACAAAAGAGAGAGAGCCAGAGAGAAAGAGGATGGGAATGGGGGACAAAAGAGAGCGAGCCAGAGAGAAAGAGGATGGGAATGGGGGACAAAAGAGAGCGAGCCAGAGAGAAAGAGGATGGGAATGGGGGACAAAAGAGAGCGAGCCAGAGAGAAAGAGGATGGGAATGGGGGACAAAAGAGAGCGAGCCAGAGAGAAAGAGGATGGGAATGGGGGACAAAAGAGAGCGAGCCAGAGAGAAAGAGGATGGGAATGGGGACAAAAGAGAGAGAGCCAGAGAGAAAGGGAATGGGAATGGGGGACAAAAGAGAGCGAGCCAGAGAGAAAGAGGATGGGGGACAAAAGAGAGCGAGCCAGAGAGAAAGAGATTGAGGGACAAAAGAGAGCGAGAGCCAGAGAGAAAGAGGATGGGAATGGGGGACAAAAGAGAGAGAGCCAGAGAGAAAGATGATGGGGGACAAAAGAGAGCGAGCCAGAGAGAAAGAGGATGGGAATGGGGGACAAAAGAGAGCGAGCCAGAGAGAAAGAGGATGGGAATGGGGGACAAAAGAGAGCGAGCCAGAGAGAAAGAGGATGGGAATGGGGGACAAAAGAGAGCGAGCCAGAGAGAAAGAGGATGGGAATGGGGGACAAAAGAGAGCGAGCCAGAGAGAAAGAGGATGGGAATGGGGGACAAAAGAGAGCGAGCCAGAGAGAAAGAGGATGGGAATGGGGGACAAAAGAGAGCGAGCCAGAGAGATAGAGGATGGGAATGGGGGACAAAAGAGAGCGAGCCAGAGAGAAAGAGGATGGGAATGGGGGACAAAAGAGAGAGAGCCAGAGAGAAAGAGGATGGGAATGGGGGACAAAAGAGAGAGAGCCAGAGAGAAAGGGAATGGGAATGGGGGACAAAAGAGAGCGAGACAGAGAGAAAGAGGATGGGAATGGGGGACAAAAGAGAGAGAGAGAGCCAGAGAGAAAGAGGATGGGAATGGGGGACAAAAGAGAGCGAGCCAGAGAGAAAGAGGATGGGAATGGGGGACAAAAAGAGCGAGCCAGAGAGAAAGAGGATGGGAATGGGGGACAAAAGAGAGCGAGCCAGAGAGGAAGAGGATGGGAATGGGGGACAAAAGAGAGAGAGCCAGAGAGAAAGAGGATGGGAATGGGGGACAAAAGAGAGAGAGAGCCAGAGAGAAAGAGGATGGGAACGGGGGACAAAAGAGAGAGAGAGCCAGAGAGAAAGAGGATGGGAATGGGGGAAAAAAGAGAGCGAGAGCCAGAGAGAAAGAGGATGGGAATGGGGGACAAAAGAGAGCGAGAGCCAGAGAGAAAGAGGATGGGAATGGGGGACAAAAGAGAGCGAGCCAGAGAGAAAGAGGATGGGAATGGGGGACAAAAGAGAGCGAGCCAGAGAGAAAGAGGATGGGAATGGGGGACAAAAGAGAGCGAGAGCCAGAGAGAAAGAGGATGGGAATGGGGGACAAAAGAGAGCGAGAGCAAGAGAGAAAGAGGATGGGAATGGGGGACAAAAGAGAGCGAGCCAGAGAGAAAGAGGATGGGAATGGGGGACAAAAGAGAGCGAGAGCAAGAGATTAAGAGGATGGGAATGGGGGACAAAAGAGAGCGAGAGCAAGAGATTAAGAGGATGGGAATGGGGGACAAAAGAGAGAGAGAGCCAGAGAGAAAGAGGATGGGAACGGGGGACAAAAGAGAGAGAGAGCCAGAGAGAAAGAGGATGGGAATGGGGGAAAAAAGAGAGCGAGAGCCAGAGAGAAAGAGGATGGGAATGGGGGACAAAAGAGAGCGAGAGCCAGAGAGAAAGAGGATGGGAATGGGGGACAAAAGAGAGCGAGCCAGAGAGAAAGAGGATGGGAATGGGGGACAAAAGAGAGCGAGCCAGAGAGAAAGAGGATGGGAATGGGGGACAAAAGAGAGCGAGAGCCAGAGAGAAAGAGGATGGGAATGGGGGACAAAAGAGAGCGAAAGCAAGAGAGAAAGAGGATGGGAATGGGGGACAAAAGAGAGCGAGCCAGAGAGAAAGAGGATGGGAATGGGGGACAAAAGAGAGCGAGCCAGAGAGAAAGAGGATGGGAATGGGGGACAAAAGAGAGCGAGCCAGAGAGAAAGAGGATGGGAATGGGGGACAAAAGAGAGCGAGCCAGAGAGAAAGAGGATGGGAATGGGGGACAAAAGAGAGCGAGCCAGAGAGAAAGAGGATGGGAATGGGGGACAAAAGAGAGCGAGCCAGAGAGAAAGAGGATGGGAATGGGGACAAAAGAGAGAGAGCCAGAGAGAAAGGGAATGGGAATGGGGGACAAAAGAGAGCGAGCCAGAGAGAAAGAGGATGGGGGACAAAAGAGAGCGAGCCAGAGAGAAAGAGATTGAGGGACAAAAGAGAGCGAGAGCCAGAGAGAAAGAGGATGGGAATGGGGGACAAAAGAGAGAGAGCCAGAGAGAAAGATGATGGGGGACAAAAGAGAGCGAGCCAGAGAGAAAGAGGATGGGAATGGGGGACAAAAGAGAGCGAGCCAGAGAGAAAGAGGATGGGAATGGGGGACAAAAGAGAGCGAGCCAGAGAGAAAGAGGATGGGAATGGGGGACAAAAGAGAGCGAGCCAGAGAGAAAGAGGATGGGAATGGGGGACAAAAGAGAGCGAGCCAGAGAGAAAGAGGATGGGAATGGGGGACAAAAGAGAGCGAGCCAGAGAGAAAGAGGATGGGAATGGGGGACAAAAGAGAGCGAGCCAGAGAGATAGAGGATGGGAATGGGGGACAAAAGAGAGCGAGCCAGAGAGAAAGAGGATGGGAATGGGGGACAAAAGAGAGAGAGCCAGAGAGAAAGAGGATGGGAATGGGGGACAAAAGAGAGAGAGCCAGAGAGAAAGGGAATGGGAATGGGGGACAAAAGAGAGCGAGACAGAGAGAAAGAGGATGGGAATGGGGGACAAAAGAGAGAGAGAGAGCCAGAGAGAAAGAGGATGGGAATGGGGGACAAAAGAGAGCGAGCCAGAGAGAAAGAGGATGGGAATGGGGGACAAAAAGAGCGAGCCAGAGAGAAAGAGGATGGGAATGGGGGACAAAAGAGAGCGAGCCAGAGAGGAAGAGGATGGGAATGGGGGACAAAAGAGAGAGAGCCAGAGAGAAAGAGGATGGGAATGGGGGACAAAAGAGAGAGAGAGCCAGAGAGAAAGAGGATGGGAACGGGGGACAAAAGAGAGAGAGAGCCAGAGAGAAAGAGGATGGGAATGGGGGAAAAAAGAGAGCGAGAGCCAGAGAGAAAGAGGATGGGAATGGGGGACAAAAGAGAGCGAGAGCCAGAGAGAAAGAGGATGGGAATGGGGGACAAAAGAGAGCGAGCCAGAGAGAAAGAGGATGGGAATGGGGGACAAAAGAGAGCGAGCCAGAGAGAAAGAGGATGGGAATGGGGGACAAAAGAGAGCGAGAGCCAGAGAGAAAGAGGATGGGAATGGGGGACAAAAGAGAGCGAGAGCAAGAGAGAAAGAGGATGGGAATGGGGGACAAAAGAGAGCGAGCCAGAGAGAAAGAGGATGGGAATGGGGGACAAAAGAGAGCGAGAGCAAGAGATTAAGAGGATGGGAATGGGGGACAAAAGAGAGCGAGAGCAAGAGATTAAGAGGATGGGAATGGGGGACAAAAGAGAGAGAGAGCCAGAGAGAAAGAGGATGGGAACGGGGGACAAAAGAGAGAGAGAGCCAGAGAGAAAGAGGATGGGAATGGGGGAAAAAAGAGAGCGAGAGCCAGAGAGAAAGAGGATGGGAATGGGGGACAAAAGAGAGCGAGAGCCAGAGAGAAAGAGGATGGGAATGGGGGACAAAAGAGAGCGAGCCAGAGAGAAAGAGGATGGGAATGGGGGACAAAAGAGAGCGAGCCAGAGAGAAAGAGGATGGG
This sequence comes from Oncorhynchus mykiss, assembly GCF_013265735.2. Taxonomy (NCBI): domain Eukaryota; kingdom Metazoa; phylum Chordata; class Actinopteri; order Salmoniformes; family Salmonidae; genus Oncorhynchus; species Oncorhynchus mykiss. The sequence continues at coordinate 46,963,015 of NC_048582.1, forward strand.
AATGGGGGACAAAAGAGAGCGAGAGCCAGAGAGAAAGAGGATGGGAATGGGGGACAAAAGAGAGCGAAAGCAAGAGAGAAAGAGGATGGGAATGGGGGACAAAAGAGAGCGAGCCAGAGAGAAAGAGGATGGGAATGGGGGACAAAAGAGAGCGAGAGCAAGAGATTAAGAGGATGGGAATGGGGGACAAAAGAGAGCGAGAGCAAGAGATTAAGAGGATGGGAATGGGGGACAAAAGAGAGCGAGAGCCAGAGAGAAAGAGGATGGGAATGGGGGACAAAAGAGAGAGAGAGCCAGAGAGAAAGAGGATGGGAATGGGGGACAAAAGAGAGAGAGAGCAAGAGAGAAAGAGGATGGGAATGGGGGACAAAAGAGAGCGAGAGCCAGAGAGAAAGAGGATGGGAATGGGGGACAAAAGAGAGAGAGAGCAAGAGAGAAAGAGGATGGGAATGGGGGACAAAAGAGAGAGAGCCAGAGAGAAAGAGGATGGGAATCAGGGACAAAAGAGAGCGAGCCAGAGAGAAAGAGGATGGGAATGGGGGACAAAAGAGAGCGAGAGCCAGAGAGAAAGAGGATGGGAATGGGGGACAAAAGAGAGCGAGAGCCAGAGAGAAAGAGGATGGGAATGGGGGACAAAAGAGAGCGAGAGCCAGAGAGAAAGAGGATGGGAATGGGGGACAAAAGAGAGAGAGCCAGAGAGAAAGAGGATGGGAATGGGGGACAAAAGAGAGAGAGCCAGAGAGAAAGAGGATGGGAATGGGGGACAAAAGAGAGTGAGAGCAAGAGAGAAAGAGGATGGGAATGGGGGACAAAAGAGAACGAGAGCAAGAGAGAAAGAGGATGGGAATGGGGGACAAAAGAGAGAGAGCCAGAGAGAAAGAGGATGGGAATGGGGGACAAAAGAGAGCGAGCCAGAGAGAAAGAGGATGGGAATGGGGGACAAAAGAGAGAGAGCCAGAGAGAAAGAGGATGGGAATGGGGGACAAAAGAGAGCGAGAGCCAGAGAGAAAGAGGATGGGAATGGGGGACAAAAGAGAGAGAGCCAGAGAGAAAGAGGATGGGAATGGGGGACAAAAGAGAGTGAGCCAGAGAGAAAGAGGATGGGAATGGGGGACAAAAGAGAGCGAGCCAGAGAGAAAGAGGATGGGAATGGGGGACAAAAGAGAGCGAGCCAGAGAGAAAGAGGATGGGAATGGGGGACAAAAGAGAGAGAGAGCCAGAGAGAAAGAGGATGGGAATGGGGGACAAAAGAGAGAGAGCCAGAGAGAAAGAGGATGGGAATGGGGGACAAAAGAGAGCGAGAGCCAGAGAGAAAGAGGATGGGAATGGGGGACAAAAGAGAGCAAGCCAGAGAGAAAGAGGATGGGAATGGGGGACAAAAGAGAGCGAGACAGAGAGAAAGAGGATGGGAATGGGGGACAAAAGAGAGAGAGAGCCAGAGAGAAAGAGGATGGGAATGGGGGACAAAAGAGAGCAAGCCAGAGAGAAAGAGGATGGGAATGGGGGACAAAAGAGAGCAAGCCAGAGAGAAAGAGGATGGGAATGGGGGACAAAAGAGAGAGAGAGCCAGAGAGAAAGAGGATGGGAATGGGGGACAAAAGAGAGAGAGCCAGAGAGAAAGATGATGGGGGACAAAAGAGAGCGAGCCAGAGAGAAAGAGGATGGGAATGGGGGACAAAAGAGAGCGAGCCAGAGAGAAAGAGGATGGGAATGGGGGACAAAAGAGAGCGAGCCAGAGAGAAATAGGATGGGAATGGGGGACAAAAGAGAGCGAGCCAGAGAGAAAGAGGATGGGAATGGGGGACAAAAGAGAGCGAGCCAGAGAGAAAGAGGATGGGAATGGGGGACAAAAGAGAGCGAGCCAGAGAGAAAGAGGATGGGAATGGGGGACAAAAGAGAGAGAGAGCCAGAGAGAAAGAGGATGGGAATGGGGGACAAAAGAGAGCGAGCCAGAGAGGAAGAGGATGGGAATGGGGGACAAAAGAGAGCGAGCCAGAGAGAAAGAGGATGGGAATGGGGGACAAAAGAGAGCGAGCCAGAGAGGAAGAGGATGGGAATGGGGGACAAAAGAGAGCGAGCCAGAGAGAAAGAGGATGGGAATGGGGGACAACAGAGAGCAAGCAGCAGCAAGAGAAGATAAGTGTTTCTATCAAAGTGTTTCTGCTGCCGCTTTAACAGTCAGTGACTGCACTGGGGTGAGGCTGAGAGGAAAATAGAAAAATCAGCAGTGTGTGTGTGTGACTGAGTGTGTGTGACAGTGTGTGTGTGTGTGTGTGTGTGTGTGTCTGTGTGACTGAGCGTGTGTGTGCGCCTGAGCGAATGTGTGCTACAGTGTGTGTGCGACAGTGCGTGTGTGTGCGACTGAGCCCAGGGTTCTATTTTTAGCTCACATGCTTGAGCTCATGTGCTGACAGTGAGGCGGGCGGTACGGAGGCGGGCGGTGTGGAGGCGGGCGAGAGCAAGACGCTATTTTTAGACTGCATGCGGCTGACTCCCCGTAACCCCCGGTTACCAGCAGCCTCAGGGCCGACTCCATCTCCATCAATACCGGCCCTGCTGTATTGATGTATTGATGGCCCAGCACCTCCATCAGACGGGCAGCTGTAGAAACAGATCTATACGAACAATTACAGTATGGATATACAGCATGGACAGCATGCTATCTAAATTCAGTCAACGCAGAGTTTGCAGACAGGGGTTTTCTCTACGTAGACAAACAAAGCTTTGAGAACACACTGTTGGATGTGGAAATGATACGCTTCATTAGTGAATTATCTAGTAGGTTGGTATATCTCATGATAAAACATCTGTTTCAACTAGTGGAGATTATAGCTGTGAATGAATTGGATTAGAGGAAAACACAGGATGTTGCCTGGCCTGAGGGTTTCAACTGTTTACAAGTTTCAGAAGACAAAGCAAATAGAATACTATGATTCTGAATGTGTTGATATTACAGCACTACATTTTCTCAACTTACTTACATTTTGATGCTGTCACACACCATACACACACACACACACAAATACACACACACACACACACACAAATAACACACACACACACGCACAAATCACACACAAATAACACACACACACAAATAACACACATACAAATACACACACAAATAACACATACAAATACACACACAAATACACACAAACAAATAACACACATACAAATACACACACAAATACACACAAACAAATAACACACACACACACACACACAAATACACACACACACACAAATAGCACACACCCAAATACACACATACAAATACACGCACACACAAACACACACAAATACACACACAAATAACACACACCCACAAGTGAGCAGGGATCTTGATGGTCCCACACCTAAAACCACTCCTTGTCCCCATGGGGGCTAGTTCGGGAAGGTGGGAGCCTCTATAAAAATACCAGTACATTTCCATAATGATGGAGCCATTTTCCAAAAGGAAGGAAGGAGAGGGGAAAAACATTTATCCTCACAGCAGATTCACACAGCATCACCGAGGCCTTTTTACCCCCTGGATGTGAAGTGAACCTTCCTCAGTAGGAAGTGAACCTCAGAACATTCAGGTCTCATCTCTGTCGCAGAGGAAGCGCCAAAAGCCTGCACGCACGCACACACAAACCACGGCCCCCATCTCCTCAGCAGACAGATATTACAGAGCATCGTAAGGAAATGGTCGAATAATATTCTCTGCCTTCTTGTAAGACACATAGGAGATTGGATAAGTGGTCACCATGGAAACCATATGTGTGTGACACACACGTATTGGTGCCGATAGGCATGTGTAAACAGAAAGAGGTCTGACTGAGTGTGTGTGGGTAAAGTGAGAAACGCTGCAGTCACCCCTTGCTGGGGTGCCAGAGGAGGTCTCTTTCTCGCTCTCTCTACGCTGTGTCACACATGCGGACACCCCCTGACCAAAGCCCTCTAGGAGACACAGCTGAAGAGGGGAGGGGTTGCCTGAGAGGGGTGTGTCGACCAGAAGCCGCCACTGGATCAACTGGATGATCCAGGACACATCCAGGCTGCCATGCCACGTGTCTGACTAAAGATAGTCACAGTATGCAGATGCTGGCAAAACGATCTTGTCTTTAATGAAAAAAGGCCAAAACATAGGCTGATAATAATACAATTGCAAACGAGCCTAGTGTCTTTTAAACAACCTCACCAGCCAGTAGCTGGGGAAAGATTCATTTCAGATTGCTGTGCAATGGGCTGTTGTTTCAAAGTTCTCCATCACCCATGTCTGGATACAGGCTGGGCGGATCAAAATGGGCCGCCACCACCACCACCACCACCACCACAGAGCTGGAAGACCAAAACCTCAGCAGAAACCTGTGAATCAAACAGTGGCTTCAGGCCACGCAGGAAATACCAGCAGCCTGCAGCATGTACGGAGCAAAGGAACGGGGACGATGACAAGGCTGGGTTTAAAAGGAAGGCTTCATCACCACACAAGGAGACGCTCCCGTCATGGATGTTCACCCTGAGCTTTCGTTCACACAGAACAGACAGACAAACAGACATATAAAAAGAGGACATCCCTCAGGGATTCTCTCTGTCTGGAAGTCAGAGCTTAAACTGATACACTTCAGGCACTTAAAATAGCACACGCACAAAAATACACTCGCACACACACAAGGAAGTCAATGTGGAGAACAACAGCCATGGCTGTTGGCTCTGGTCCATTTGTCTTCGAGTTTCCTAGGGCTTAGGGAACACTTTTCTCACAGTAGCTTGTTTGGAAGCTGACAGATATACACCCAGTGGCCAGTTTATTAGGTACACTCCCTTGTTCACGAAAATGATTTGCACCTACAGACAGTGAGTCACCACGGCTTGCTATATAAAGCAGGCAGACAGGCATCCAGTTACTGTTTGATTGAACGTTAGAATGGGCAAAACAAGTGACCTGGGCAACTTGGAGCATGGTATGATCGTCGGTGCCAGGCGCGCCAGTTCCAGTATCTCAGAAATGACTGGCACCCTGGGCTTTTCAAGCACGACGATGTCTAGGGTTTACTGAGAATGATGTGGCAAACAAAAACATCCAGTCAGCGGCAGTCCTGTGGGCGAAAACAGTTGATGTTGATGAGAGGTCGAAAGAGAATGGCAAGAATCGTACAAGCTAACAGACGGGCCACAAACAGACAAATAACGGCGCAGTACAACAGTGGTGTGCAGAACAGCATCTCGGAACGCACAACTCGTCGATTTATTGCAGCAGACGACCACACCGGGTTCCACTCCTATCAGCTAAAAACAAGAAGAAGCTGCTCCAGCGACCACGCAATCACCAACACTGAGGAGTGGAAAAACATCGCCTGGTCTGTTGCGTCACGTTGATGGCATTGCGTTGCGTCACGCCGAGTCACTGTTGCGTCACGCCGAGTCACTGTTGCGTCACGCCGAGTCACTGTTGCGTCACGCCGAGTCACTGTTGCGTCACGCGAGTCACTGTTGCGTCACGCGAGTCACTGTTGCGTCACGCCGAGTCACTGTTGCGTCATGCTGAGTCCGGATTTGGAGTAAGCAGCATGAGTCCATGGGCCCCATCCTGCCTGGTGTCAACAGTACATGCTGGTAGCGGTGGTGTAATGGTATGGAGAATGTTTTCCTGGCACACGTTAGGTCCCTTGATACCAATTGAGCAAGAATTTCCAGAAGAATTCTGGCTGTTCTGGTACACGGTTCTAGATTGGTGTACCTAATAAACTGGAGTGTATTTCGCTTTCTGTTCATCAACAAGTATGTCACTCGTCCCCGCTACATTGGCTTACTTAGCTTTATTCAGGTCTGCATAAAGGTTCTCTCATTTTAATTGTGGGATATGGTCCCTTGAGGTCTCATGCTGTGAATTTCATTAAAGTCATGAATAATACTGTAACAGCCCTATACAAATCAAGACAAAGATGAACTTAAACACCAAAGGGGTCAATGAATTTTGGAGAGCACAAAGACAAAACAACCAAACTAAAATAGAGACAAGTCCTGCTCTCTCTATTCTCCCTATACCCCACGGTGAAAACCTCATACAAAAGCATGTCTGGTTGAAGAGGCAGACAGAGGTCTGTGTTCGAGCTTTCTAGGGCTTCCAAACATCAGAGGGGCCATTCTCATTCATATCGCTGGCTCCTCTCATCTGTCTTTCAGCAGTAATGAACAGGAGCGAGGGTTAAAGATCTAGGAGGAGGCTGAGCGTTGAAAGATGGGAGAACATGAAAGCAACCAAACCTCTTTCTTCCTGCCATGAACGAGCAGCGTCATATTTCTGCAAATTAAAATCCCCAGTGTAGCTTTAAAATAATAGAATAGCACTATATAAACTATATAAACAGAGAGGGTTCTTGTTAATTACTCCTCCTCTGCATCCACATGCCATATGCATTGTTGTATTAATGCAAATAACATTTCCCAGCTTAACTTTAAACTAATACAATAGCACTATATAAACAGATAGGGTTTTTGTTAATAACGCAATATATACAGACGGAATAATTGTTTTAAAAAAAAGTTAATAAACTGCATAAAAGATTATTTGGACAATTTCCCTTCTTAATATCTTATAGAATCCAGGGCTTAAGTTCACTGGGAGTGTTTTCCTGTTCTAATGTAAGGAAGCTCAGGCGGGATTCAGAGGTATTTGTCTCCACCGCAGCTGTAATACCAGCGATTAAAAATGAACCGCTGACCTGCCTGTGCACTGGCTCACGTGCACACTCTTAATTAAAACGATTTAAAAGATAACACAACCGCTTTAAAAAGACGTCTCTGAATGCAGTTGATGCATCATTCCTAACCTAACGTGTTATCATTTTACCAATAGACGAGAGAACAAGGAGCTCCAAAGTCTTACTGTCACTTCCCTGGAAAAATTAGGAGACCTCCCTACATCTTTTGAGCAGCAAAATGGACCTAACTTATGAACCAGCCGTGTAGAGTATAAGAAAGACAAACATTCACAGGCTAAAAGGAAACAAAAGTGGAGACAGCTACAGTGCCTTGCGAAAGTATTCGGCCCCCTTGAACTTTGCGACCTTTTGCCACATTTCAGGCTTCAAACATAAAGATATAAAACTGTATTTTTTTGTGAAGAATCAACAACAAGTGGGACACAATCATGAAGTGGAACGACATTTATTGGATATTTCAAACTTTTTTAACAAATCAAAAACTGAAAAATTGGGCGTGCAAAATTATTCAGCCCCCTTAAGTTAATACTTTGTAGCGCCACCTTTTGCTGCGATTACAGCTGTAAGTCGCTTGTGGTATGTCTCTATCAGTTTTGCACATCGAGAGACTGAATTTTTTTCCCATTCCTCCTTGCAAAACAGCTCAAGCTCAGTGAGGTTGGAAGGAGAGCATTTGTGAACAGCAGTTTTCAGTTCTTTCCACAGATTCTCGATTGGATTCAGGTCTGGACTTTGACTTGGCCATTCTAACACCTGGATATGTTTATTTTTGAACCATTCCATTGTAGATTTTGCTTTATGTTTTGGATCATTGTCTTGTTGGAAGACAAATCTCCGTCCCAGTCTCAGGTCTTTTGCAGACTCCATCAGGTTTTCTTCCAGAATGGTCCTGTATTTGGCTCCATCCATCTTCCCATCAATTTTAACCATCTTCCCTGTCCCTGCTGAAGAAAAGCAGGCCCAAACCATGATGCTGCCACCACCATGTTTGACAGTGGGGATGGTGTGTTCAGGGTCTTGCTTTTACGCCAAACATAACGTTTTGCATTGTTGCCAAAAAGTTCCATTTTGGTTTCATCTGACCAGAGCACCTTCTTCCACATGTTTGGTGTGTCTCCCAGGTGGCTTGTGGCAAACTTTAAACAACACTTTTTATGGATATCTTTAAGAAATGGCTTTCTTCTTGCCACTCTTCCATAAAGGCCAGATATGTGCAATATACGACTGATTGTTGTCCTATGGACAGAGTCTCCCACCTCAGCTGTAGATCTCTGCAGTTCATCCAGAGTGATCATGGGCCTCTTGGCTGCATCTTTGATCAGTCTTCTCCTTGTATGAGCTGAAAGTTTAGAGGGACGGCCAGGTCTTGGTAGATTTGCAGTGGTCTGATACTCCTTCCATTTCAATATTATCGCTTGCACAGTGCTCCTTGGGATGTTTAAAGCTTGGGAAAGCTTTTTGTATCCAAATCCGGATTTAAACTTCTTCACAACAGTATCTCGGACCTGCCTGGTGTGTTCCTTGTTCTTCATGATGCTCTCTGCGCTTTTAACGGACCTCTGAGACTATCACAGTGCAGGTGCATTTATACGGAGACTTGATTACACACAGGTGGATTGTATTTATCATCATTAGTCAACATTATCATCATTTAGGTCAACATTGGATCATTCAGAGATCCTCACTGAACTTCTGGAGAGAGTTTGCTGCACTGAAAGTAGGGGCTGAATAATTTTGCACGCCCAATTCTTCAGTTTTTGATTTGTTAAAAAAGTTTGAAATATCCAATAAATGTCGTTCCACTTCATGATTGTGTCCCACTTGTTGTTGATTCTTCACAAAAAAATACAGTTTTATATCTTTATGTTTGAAGCCTGAAATGTGGCAAAAGGTCGCAAAGTTCAAGGGGGCCGAATACTTTCGCAAGGCACTGTATATGCTAATCATTTGTAGAACTGTCCTAAAAGCTACATTGTCCAATAGTCGGTGGCAGGTAGGTAGCCTAGTGTTGGGCTCAGTAACCGAAAGGCTGCTAGATCGAATCCCCGAGCTGATCAGGTAAAAATCTGTCGTTCTGCCCCTGAACAAGGCAGTTAACCCACTGTTCCCAGGCCATCATTGTAAATAAGAATGTGTTCTTAACTGACTTGCCTAGTTAAATAAAGGTTAAATAAAGATTAAATAAAAGTTAAATAAAATAAAGTCCTAGAGAAGGATATTCTGAAAAGAACAACCCCCCACACCACCCCATGTTCTCTCCCATACAGGAAGTAAGAGAGCATTCCTCTCCGGTAGAGTAGGGCTTGTTGTGGGGCACCCATGTGGTGTTCCCCACACACGCACACTTCCCCACCTGTACTCATCGCAGGAGGAGGACGCTGCTCAGAGATAGCTGTGACAGGAATCAGAATTCGGTAATGTTCAGAGGGTTAACTGGCGGTATGAGGAAGAGAGGAGAGGAATGGAGACAGGGAGAGAGGCGCGGTTCAGAGATAGGGAGGGGAAGGGGAAAGGGAGGGCAAGGAAGCGACAGTGTCAGAATAATCCAATGTCAAGACGTACAGTAGCTCACTGTAAACAAACTTCCAACATGTCTTCATCAATGTAGAATGAATGTGCGTTTAGAGATGCAGCTAGCTACTGATGGAGCTCCTCGCTTAGTGTTCAAAGCCAACCTTGTCTCATACTAAAATCCAGTGAAATGAGCAGCTTCATAGAGAGTTTAGGTTAGTACAGGGATTGTTCATTTCATGCATTTTCCAGGTCTTATGTGGGCTTGTATGATACCTGGGGTCAAAGCTCGACTGGCAGTCCGGCTTACAGGGTAAGGAAACCAATGTCATTTTGTAATTTGGGTGAACTATCCCTTTAAAGGGCTGCTCCAGAAGCTGTCATTATTGACCCCAGTAAAAACAGCACAAATGGGATCAGAGGGATGTCAACAATGGACCTAACTACAATGGTTAGGTCGACAAGGCAGAGTTGACCCGTCGGAACTAATCCATTCCTAGCCATTAGAGTCTCATAAGCCCAACTACAGGCTATAAGAAACCAGTTGAACACACGTGAAGACAGAAAATACACTGCAGGCGACATACATCACATAATCACACAACACAGGCTTGGTCAGTGTACATCGTTCGCTCATATGACTCTGACTGGTTGGATTTGTGTTTGTGTTCATATCCGTAAATTAATTTATGTGCTCATGTTCATAAGAGAAACCTGGCACACAATATGTGTACATTTAATACATAGAATGGAGTAGAATGTCATCCACTGACTCCCTTTGAATGGGCAGGTTAAAGGTCACATACCTCTGACACTCTGAGGCGTGCAGCACCAGGTCCTGGTTGTTGTTGGCGCTGACCGTCAGCTCATGTTCTGTTGAATTGAACACGTCCAGCAGCAGGTGGCACTGACGGGTTCTGGGGAGAAAGATAGAACCGGGTCTTCACATCAGAATCTCCAAAATGTAACAGCCACAGGACAACTTTGTTTGGACGTCTTAAAGAACCATTTGCCGAAACTGAAGGGGTGTAGCTAGCTAACGACCTCCTTTTCCACTTGGAAAAAAACAGTGGACAGACTTGTTAGCTACATTAGCTAGGAATCTGCCTCCCGAAAATACATTCTCCCAAGTGGGTGTGACTCCTACACTCCCGTATATATATATATATATATAATCCCAGCCCCCGCAGGAGGCCTTTTGCCAGGCCGTCATTGTAAATAAGAATTGCCTAGTTAAATAAAGTTTAAATAGCATCTTAAAAAATAAAGAACCACACACAGACGGGTTCAAGGGAAATAAATAGAACCGGGTTAGAACCAACCACAGGTACACACACTGACGGGTACTGGGGAGAGAGTGAGCAGATGTTTTTAACTTCAAATAATAAAACATCAAGCGTGTAATTGTGAGCAAGTGTCCTGCCTACTCTCTTCAAATTGAAAAGCTACCATACACAGACCACACCGTTTGCTAACCTAAAACCTACACAAGATGGAAAAATCATTCTACAATTATACTGATATTATGTTGACGAATTAATTTATTGATGTATCTGATGTGAAATTTAAAGGTCAGTTCAGTGATCACAACACCAAGGTTATCTCTGAGCTATGACTGTGAGGAGAATTTAGAGTTTAGAATTCAGAGACCGAAACGGAGACAAATAGTTGGCTGCCTTGAATCATTTATTCACATCTTAGATCTTTAGAAGCCCAGTCAGTCTCCCGGGTAGATACTTGTTGAAATGGTTCACTTTTAAAACATTTCTACCTCTGGTACAGCGCCAACGTCTGCGATGTGCAAGTTGCCACATTATAAACTTTGTCCAGATGACTTCCTGATCGTTTTTGCTATTAAGCTACTGCTGTGGTGACTGTTTCCACAGCCCTGTTCTACGGCGCTGTCTCCTGATTGGCTAAGCTGCTGTGTCGGTGCTTCCTGATTGATGGTTCAGCTAAACGGTGGGGAGGATAAATCAGTTGTCACCCCCTCTCTTTCTTGGTACTACCCTCCGCTGTGTTAATCATGTCTGCCAGCAGAGACAAGGAGACAGTCGGAGAAACATGGACGCCCCCTGCTAGAAATATGGTATTTTAATTACGGTGACACTTTATTAGGGGCCTGGGGCAAACTCTAATGACGTCTCCATTAACTCAGGGACTTAGGAGGAGGGAGGAAGAAAGTAGAGTGAAAGGGTTGAGGACATTGGTGTCTCTCTAAGAGGATGGAGGCAGACTGCTGAGATTTTTGGCCTGGAAAGCAGGTGAGTCATCAGAGTTCACCTACAGTACACAGCTGGTAGACATGAGACATCAGTACACAGCTGGTAGACATGAGACATCAGTACACAGCTGGTAGACATGAGACATCAGTACACAGCTGGTAGACATGAGACATCAGTACACAGCTGGTAGAGTTGAGACATCAGTACACAGCTGGTAGAGTTGAGACATCAGTACACAGCTGGTAGAGTTGAGACATCAGTACACAGCTGGTAGAGTTGAGACATCAGTACACAGCTGGTAGAGTTGAGACATCAATACACAGCTGGTAGAGTTGAGACATCAGTACACAGCTGGTAGAGTTGATACATCAGTACACAGCTGGTAGAGTTGAGACATCAGTACACAGCTGGTAGAGTTGAGACATCAGTACACAGCTGGTAGAGTTGAGACATCAGTACACAGCTGGTAGAGTTGAGACATCAGTACACAGCTGGTAGAGTCGAGACATCAGTACACAGCTGGTAGAGTCGAGACATCAGTACACAGCTGGTAGAGTTGAGACATCAGTACACAGCTGGTAGAGTTGAGACATCAGTACACAGCTGGTAGAGTTGAGACATCAGTACACAGCTGGTAGAGTTGAGACATCAATACACAACTGGTAGAGTTGAGACATCAGTACACAGCTGGTAGAGTTGAGACATCAGTACACAGCTGGTAGAGTTGAGACATCAGTACACAGCTGGTAGAGTTGAGACATCAGTACACAGCTGGTAGAGTTGAGACATCAGTACACAGCTGGTAGACATGAGACATCAGTACACAGTTGGTAGTTGAGACATCCGTTGTGTTTTGAGTACCTCCTGCTGTACTGTGGACTACATACATTATTCTCATTTAAGACCATTCTGAAAACTTGACTGTCTTTTTCCAAGGAATGTTGCCTTTTATCTGTGTGGAAAAATAAGAAAGAAAAAGTGAATGTGAAAGCCAGGCAGAGACAGGCTGGAGAAGAGAAACAGACAAACAGGCTGGAGAGGAGAAACAGACAGACAGAAATGCTGGAGAAGAGAAACAGACAGACAGACATGCTGGAGAAGAGAAACAGACAGACATGACAGACAGGCTGGAGAAGAGAAAGAGAGACAGACAGGCTGGAGAAGAGAAAGAGAGACAGACAGGCTGGAGAAGAGAAAGAGAGACAGACAGGCTGGAGAAGAGAAAGAGAGACAGACAGGCTGGAGAAGAGAAAGAGAGACAGACAGGCTGGAGAAGAGAAAGAGAGAGACAGGCTGGAGAAGAGAAAGAGAGAGACAGGCTGGAGAAGAGAAAGAGACAGACTGGAGAAGAGAAAGAGAGACAGACAGGCTGGAGAAGAGAAAGAGAGACAGACAGGCTGGAGAAGAGAAAGACAGACAGACAGACTGGAGAAGAGACAGAAAGACAGACAGACAGACTGGAGAAGAGACAGACAGACATGACAGACAGGCTGGAGAGGAGAAAGAGAGACAGACAGGCTGGAGAAGAGAAAGAGAGACAGACAGGCTGGAGAAGAGAAGGAGAGACAGACAGGCTGGAGAAGAGAAAGACAGACAGACAGACAGACAGACAGACAGACAGACAGACTGGAGAAGAGACAGAAAGACAGACAGACAGGCTGGAGAAGAGACAGACAGACATGACAGACAGGCTGGAGAGGAGAAAGAGAGACAGACAGGCTGGAGAAGAGAAAGACAGACAGACAGACAGACAGACTGGAGAAGAGACAGAAAGACAGACAGACAGACAGACAGACAGGCTGGAGAAGAGAAACAGACAGACAGACAGGCTGGAGAAGAGAAACAGACAGACAGACAGGCTGGAGAAGAGAAAGACAGACAGACAGACAGACAGGCTGGAGAAGAGAAAGACAGACAGACAGGCTGGAGAAGAGAAAGACAGACAGACAGGCTGGAGAAGAGAAAGACAGACAGACAGGCTGGAGAAGAGAAAGAGAGTCAGACAGGCTGGAGAAGTGAAAGAGAGACAGCCAGACAGACAGGCAGGCTGGAGAAGAGAAAGACCGACAGACAGGCTGGAGAAGAGACAGACACAGACAGGCTGGAGAAGAGAAAGACAGACAGGCTGGATAAGAGACAGACAGACAGGCTGGATAAGAGACAGAAAGGCTGGATAAGAGACAGAGAGACAGGCTGGTTAAGAGAAAGACAGACAGGCTGGAGAGGAGAAAAACAGACAGACAGACTGGAGAGGAGAAACAGACAGACAGGCTGGAGAAGGGAAAGACAGACAGGCAGGCTGGAGAAGAGAAAGACAGACAGACAGGCTGGAGAAGAGAAACAGACAAACATACGGAGAGGCTGGAGAAGAGGAAGACAGACAGACAGACTGGAGAGCAGAAACAGACAAACATACAGAGAGGCTGGAGAAGAGGAAGACAGACAGACAGACAGGCTGGAGAGGAGAAACAGACAGACAGTCTGGAGAGGAGAAACAGAAGAACAGAGAGACAGGCTGGAGAAGAGAAAGACAGACAGACAGACTGGAGAGCAGAAACAGACAAACATACAGAGAGGCTGGAGAAGAGGAAGACAGACAGACAGACAGGCTGGAGAGGAGAAACAGAAGAACAGAGAGACAGGCTGGAGAAGAGAAAGACAGACAGACAGACTGGAGAGCAGAAACAGACAAACATACAGAGAGGCTGGAGAAGAGGAAGACAGACAGACAGACAGGCTGGAGAGGAGAAACAGAAGAACAGAGAGACAGGCTGGAGAAGAGAAAGACAGACAGACAGACTGGAGAGCAGAAACAGACAAACATACAGAGAGGCTGGAGAAGAGGAAGACCGACAGACAGACAGGCTGGAGAGGAGAAACAGACAGACAGTCTGGAGAGGAGAAACAGACAGACAGACAGTCTGGAGAGGAGAAACAGACAGACAGGCTGGAGAAGGGAAAGACAGACAGACAGGCTGGAGAAGAGAAACAGACAGACAGACTGGAGAAGATAAAAACAGACAGACAGACTGGAAAAGAGAAAAACAGACATACAGACTGGAGAGGAGAAACAGAAAAACAGGCTGGAGAAGGGAAAGACAGACAGACAGGCTGGAGAAGAGAAAGACAGACAGACAGGCTGGAGAAGAGAAACAGACAAACATACGGAGAGGCTGGAGAAGAGGAAGACAGACAGACAGACAGGCTGGAGAAGAGAAAGACAGACAGACAGACAGGCTGGAGAAGAGAAAGACAGACAGACAGACTGGAGCGCAGAAACAGACAAACATACAGAGAGGCTGGAGAAGAGGAAGACTGACAGACAGACAGGCTGGAGAGGAGAAACAGACAGACAGACAGGCTGGAGAAGAGAAAGATAGACAGACTGGAGAAGAGAAAGACAGACAGACAGACAGGCTGGAGAAGTGAAAGACAGACAGACAGGCTGGAGAAGTGAAAGACAGACAGCCAGACAGACAGGCAGGCTGGAGAAGAGAAAGACCGACAGACAGGCTGGAGAAGAGACAGACACAGACAGGCTGGAGAAGAGAAAGACAGACAGGCTGGATAAGAGACAGACAGACAGGCTGGATAAGAGACAGACAGACAGGCTGGATAAGAGACAGACAGACAGGCTGGATAAGAGACAGAAAGGCTGGATAAGAGAAAGACAGACAGGCTGGAGAGGAGAAAGACAGACAGACAGGCTGGAAAAGAGAAAAACAGACAGACAGACTGGAGAAGAGAAAAACAGACAGACAGACTGGAGAAGAGAAAAACAGACAGACAGACTGGAGAAGAGAAAAACAGACAGACAGGCTGGAGAAGAGAAACAGACAAACATACGGAGAGGCTGGAGAAGAGGAAGACAGACAGACAGACAGGCTGGAGAGGAGAAACAGACAGACAGACAGTCTGGAGAGGAGAAACAGACAGACAGACAGTCTGGAGAGGAGAAACAGACAGACAGGCTGGAGAAGGGAAAGACAGACAGACAGGCTGGAGAAGGGAAAGACAGACAGACAGGCTGGAGAAGAGAAACAGACAGACAGACAGGCTGGAGAGGATAAACAGACAGACAGAGAGACAGGCTGGAGAGGATAAACAGACAGACATACAGGCTGGAGAGGATAAACAGACAGACAGACAGACAGTCTGGAGAGGAGAAACAGAAAGACAGACAGACAGTCTGGAGAGGAGAAACAGACAGACAGACAGGCTGGAGAGGAGAAACAGACAGACAGACAGGCTGGAGAGGAGAAACAGACAGACAGACAGTCTGGAGAGGAGAAACAGACAGACAGGCTGGAGAAGGGAAAGACAGACAGACAGGCTGGAGAAGAGAAACAGACAGACAGGCTGGAGAGGAGAAAGACAGACATACAGACAGGCTGGAGAAGAGAAACAGACAGACAGGCTGGAGAAGAGAAACAGACAGACAGGCTGGAGAGGAGAAAGACAGACATACAGACAGGCTGGAGAAGAGAAACAGACAGACAGGCTGGAGAGGAGAAACAGACAGACAGACAGGCTGGAGAGGATAAACAGACAGACAGACAGGCTGGAGAGGATAAACAGACAGACAGAGAGACAGGCTGGAGAGGATAAACAGACAGACATACAGGCTGGAGAGGATAAACAGACAGACAGACAGACAGTCTGGAGAGGAGAAACAGAAAGACAGACAGACAGTCTGGAGAGGAGAAACAGACAGACAGACAGGCTGGAGAAGAGAAAGATAGACAGACTGGAGAAGAGAAAGACAGACAGACAGACAGGCTGGAGAAGTGAAAGACAGACAGACAGGCTGGAGAATTGAAAGACAGACAGCCAGACAGACAGGCGGGCTGGAGAAGAGAAAGACCGACAGACAGGCTGGAGAAGAGACGGACACAGACAGGCTGGAGAAGAGAAAGACAGACAGGCTGGATAAGAGACAGACAGACAGGCTGGATAAGAGACAGACAGACAGGCTGGATAAGAGACAGACAGACAGGCTGGATAAGAGACAGAAAGGCTGGATAAGAGACAGACAGACAGGCTGGTTAAGAGAAAGACAGACAGGAAGAGAGAAAGACATACAGACAGTCTGGAGAGGAGAAACAGACAGACAGGCTGGAGAAGAGAAAGACAGACAGACAGGAGAGGAGAGACAGACACAAAGGCTGGAGAAAAGAAAGACAGATAGACATACAGGCTGGAGAAGAGAAAGAGAGACAGACAGGCTGGAGAAGTGAAAGACAGACAGGCTGGAAGAGAGAAAGACAGACAGACAGGCTGGAGAGGAGAAAGACAGACAGGCTGGAGAAGAGAAAGACAGACAGACAGACAGGCTGGAGAAGAGAAAGACAGACAGACATGCTGGAGAAGAGAAAGACAGAGACAGGCTGGAGAAGAGAAAGACAGACAGACAGGCTGGAGAAGAGACAGACAGGCTGGAGAAGAGAAAGACAGACAGACAGACAGGCTGGAGAAGAGAAAGACAGACAGACAGGCTGGAGAAGAGAAAGACAGATAGACAGACAGGCTGGAGAAGAGAAAGACAGACAGACAGACAGACAGGCTGGAGAAGAGAAAGACAGACAGACAGACAGACAGGCTGGAGAAGAGAAAGACAGACAGACAGACAGGCTGGAGAAGAGAAAGAGAGACAGACAGGCTGGAGAAGTGAAAGACAGACAGGCTGGAAGAGAGAAAGACAGACAGACAGGCTGGAGAGGAGAAAGACAGACAGGCTGGAGAAGAGAAAGACAGACAGACAGACAGGCTGGAGAAGAGAAAGACAGACAGACATGCTGGAGAAGAGAAAGACAGAGACAGGCTGGAGAAGAGAAAGACAGACAGACAGGCTGGAGAAGAGACAGACAGGCTGGAGAAGAGAAAGACAGACAGACAGACAGGCTGGAGAAGAGAAAGACAGACAGACAGGCTGGAGAAGAGAAAGACAGACAGACAGACAGACAGGCTGGAGAAGAGAAAGACAGACAGACAGACAGGCTGGAGAAGAGAAAGACAGACAGACAGACAGGCTGGAGAAGAGAAAGACAGACAGACAGACAGGCTGGAGAAGAGAAAGACAGACAGACAGACAGGCTGGAGAAGAGAAAGACAGACAGACAGACAGGCTGGAGAAGAGAAAGACAGACAGACAGACAGGCTGGAGAAGAGAAAGACAGACAGACAGACAGGCTGGAGAAGAGAAAGACAGACAGACAGACAGGTTGGAGAAGAGAAAGACAGACAGACAGACAGGTTGGAGAAGAGAAACAGAGACAGACAGACAGACATGAGAGGAGAAAGACAGTCAGACAGAGACAAGCTGGAGAGGAGAAACAGACAGAGATAGGCCGTAGAATAGAGGAGAGAAGAAACAGCCTCCTACAGCAGCTAGGAAACGGTCCGTGATGAAAGGACAAACACCTTTGATGTTGTGATGTTAGGACTGGACAGTAATGGATGAGTGCTCCTTAATGGGTTTTCTTTACGTAATGTGTGCGTGTGTTCTAATGTTCACAAACACCCTCCCACACACACCACCAGATCTTTCTGGACAGCACTATGTCACGCTGACGAATGAGCCGTGAGATCAGCCATTCACCGTTATTGATTGGTAGAGAGGCCCCCCCATCCCGTCGGACAGAATAACTTACCAAACTTGGCAACCCATTCCCCAAACCTGGCGGCCCAGGGCAGCTCCTTTCTTCTTACAGCCACCACTGATGGCCAAACAAGCTTTTAAACAGATGGCCATGCAAATCATCTGACTAGCTGTGTCTCTGGCTGTTTGTACCTACAAACACATCCACAACTATCAAACCCTGATACGATGGATGAGACCACTTCTGCTACTGCTACTCCTTTAGCTAGTTTGTTGTTATTCAGATTAGGGATGGACACTATATCGGTAAGCATATCGGTATCGGTCGATATTAGCTAAAAATGCCAACATAGGCATCGGCCCAATGTCTAGTTTAACGGCGATGTGCAAAGCTGATGTCAAAGCTGCCGTGCATACCTATATAACGTAAGTAGATGAGGTACATTCTATATAACGTAGGTAGATGAGGTACATATCTATATAACGTAGGTAGATGAGGTACATATCTATATAACGTAGGTAGATGAGGTACATACCTATATAATGTAGGTAGATGAGGTACATACCTATATAACGTAGGTAGATGACCTACATACCTATATAACGTAGGTAGATGACCTACATACCTATATAACGTAGGTAGATGATGTACATACCTATATAACGTAGGTAGATGAGGTACATATCTATATAATGTAGGTAGATGAGGTACATACCTATATAACGTAGGTAGATGAGGTACATATCTATATAACGTAGGTAGATGAGGTACATATCTATATAACGTAGGTAGATGAGGTACATACCTATATAACGTAGGTAGATGAGGTACATATCTATATAACGTAGGTAGATGAGGTACATATCTATATAACGTAGGTAGATGAGGTACATTTCTATATAACGTAGGTAGATGAGGTACATTTCTATATAACGTAGGTAGATGAGGTACATATCTATATAACGTAGGTAGATGAGGTACATACCTATATAACGTAGATGAAATGACGCCACGACAAATACAGCTCTACACAGAACAAAAGCAGAAAAATACTAAGCGCACACTTCCAACAATTAAACAGGTTCAAGTCAAGCAGCCATTTGAAAGAGTAATAACATTTCAGCGAGACAACTCAAAGATGAAATCCATTACAGCCAAGATAATGGAACTCATTGCCCTTAACAATCAACCATTCTCTGTCGTGGATGATGTTGGCTTTCTATGATTGGTTGAGCACCTCGAGCCCTGGTACACACTACCCAGTAGGCGCTATTTTTCAGATGTTGCCCTACCGGAGTTACACAGTATTGTTAAAGCGCACATCCCTGAGCTACTTGCTATGGGCATAACTGCTATTAGCTTCACGACTGATATTTGGACCAGCGATGTCAGCCCCATGAGCATGCTGAGTCTGACAGCACAGTGGGTCGACGAGAATATCGTACTGAGCAAAGCCGTATTGCATGTTTAAGAATGTGCTGGTTCTCATACCGCTGCTGCCATTTCAGTGGCGTTTGAGATGTTTGAAACATGAACACACTCCTAGCTCCATTCAAACAACTGACTGGAGAAATAAGCTCTTCAACTGCGTCTGCTGCAGATGTGATATCCCCTGTCATGGCATTGAAACGCCTGCTCAACAAAACTGCCCACACAGACCGTGGGGTTAAAACTTACTCTACAAGAGGCTGTGAACAAGCAATTCTGTGGCATTCTCTCTGAGCCTCTTTACTGTGTCGCCACCCTGCTCGATGCTAGGTACAAGGACCGATCCTTCTTTAACAGGCATTCTCTCTGAGCCTCTTTACTGTGTCGCCACCCTGCTCGATGCTAGGTACAAGGACCGATCCTTCTTTAACAGGCATTCTCTCTGAGCCTCTTTACTGTGTCGCCACCCTGCTCGATGCTAGGTACAAGGACCGATCCTTCTTTAACAGGCATTCTCTCTGAGCCTCTTTACTGTGTCACCACCCTGCTCGATGCTAGATACAAGGACCGATCCTTCTTTAACAGGCATTCTCTCTGAGCCTCTTTACTGTGTCGCCACCCTGCTCGATGGTAGACACAAGGACCGATCCTTCTTTAACAGGCAGTCTCTCTTTACTGTGTCGCCACCACATTCAATGGTAGGTACAAGGACCTCTACTTCGATGCAGACAAGAAACAGGGTTTACGTGAAATGTTAGACAGCTGGACAAACGGACCCAGTGACCGAGGAAGAGAGGCCACGGACAGACAGAGCTGAAACTTCACAGCTTGACATGTATGATGAAATCCTGTTTGTGACTGAACAAATGAACAATGAAACAGCACAGTAAATAAGTGAAAGAAATTGGTTTTGATTATGTTTTACTGGTAATATGTAAATGCCAACAAAATTACCTTTTGGTCAGAATGTGTGTGTGTTTCAACTATTTAACTGTACTAGAATGCTTAAAAGGCCGCTAAAATGGTTAATATCGGTATCGTTTTTTTGAAAAGGATAATATTGAATATCGACCAAAAATGTCATATTGGTGCATCACTAATTCAGATAGTCTCATCTGAAAAAGCAACCCCAGGTGGCCTAGCTAGCCTAGTACTGTGGGGGTTGGTGTCTGTTTTTTAGGTGTGGTAGTGGTCAAAATGGCTGCCATCATCACAGGATAGAACCATCATCATCACAGGATAGAACCATCATCGTCACTGGGTAGAAGGCGGCGGCAGCGAGAAAGAGGAGAAGCAGATCAACGGCTGGTCAATCCTCAGGATCCACGATCAATACGTGACGATTCCACAGCGGCTCCTCTGGCACAACACTGACAATACGTCTACAGCCCTCCTACATCAAATGAAATGTGCTTCATTACATTTGGGCTGGGTGGATTTAGAGTCCTGCCAATGTGTTGCTATTTTTAGAGTGCGTGATGTGTGTGTGTGTGAGCCTGTGGGGAACAGTACACTGCCTGCATTTATGCAAGCAGAGCAGATAGAAGGCTGGGCTATCAACAAAAGGCTTAGACTGAAGACTGAACCATGTCCTGATAGCATGGAACATCTGTGCGCGTGTGTGTTTGTGCGCATGTGTGTCTGACAGAATGAAACGCCCCATACGCTATGTCACATAACAGACCCCAGCTGCTGTACGCAATACCGGTACGGTTCCAACAGATTTCTGTCATGAACGGATCCCTGACTATTTCACACATACACTACATGATCAAATGCCTGTCGAACATCTCATTTCAAAATCATGGGCATAAATATGGAGTTGGTTCCCCTTTGCTGCTATAACAGACTCCACTCTTCTGGGAAAGCTTTCCTCTAGATGTCAGAACATTGCTGCGGGGACTTTCTTTCAGCCACAAGAGCATTTGCGAAGTCGGGCACTGATGTTGGGCGATTAGGCCTGGCTCACAGTCGGCATTCCAACTCATCCCAAAGGTGTTTGATGGGTTTGAGGTCAGGGCTTTGTGCAGGTCAGTCAAGATCTTCCACACTGATCTTGACAAATCATTTCTGTATGGACATCGCTTTGTGCACGGGGGCATTGTCATGCTGAAAAAGGAAAGGGCTTTCCCAAAACTGTTGCCACAAAGTTGGAAGCACAAAATCGTCTTAAATGTCATTGTATGCTGTAGTGTTAAGATTTCCCTTCACTGGTACTAAGGGGCTTAGCCAAAAATCATGAAAAACAGCCACAAACCATTATTCCTCCTCCTCAAAACTTTACAGTTGGCACTATGCATTAGGACAGGTAGCGTTGTCCCGGCATCTGCCAAACTCAGATTTGTCCGTCGGACTGCCAGATATTGAAGCGTGATTCATTACTCCAGAGAAGGCATTTTCACTGCTCCAGAGTCCAATGGCAACAAGCTATACACCACTCCAGCCGACGCTTGGCATTGCGCGTGGTGATCTTAAGCTTGTGTGCGTCTGCTTGGCCATGGAAACCCATTTCATGAAGCTCCCGACTAACAGTTCTTGTGCTGACGTTACTTCCAGAAAAAGTTTGGAACTTGGTAGTGAGTGTTGCAACCGGGGACAAGCGTTTTTACGCGCTAGGTGCTTCAGCATTAACCGGCCCTGTGAGCTTGTGTGACCTACCACTTTGTGGGTGAGCCATTGTGGCTCCTAGACGTTTCCACTTCACAATAACAGCACTTACAGTTGACTGGTGCAGCTCTAGCAAGGCAGAAATTTGACGAACTGACTTGTTGGAAAGGTGGCATCCTATGAATGTGCCATATTGAAAGTCACTGAGCTCTTCAGTAAGACCATTCTACTGCCAATGTTTGTCTACGGAGAACGCATGGCTGCGTGCACGATATGCACCTGTCAGCAACGGGTGTAGCTGAAATAGCCGAATCCACTAATTTGAAGAGGTGTCCTCATTCATTTGTATATGGGCTCCCGAGTGGTGCAGGAGCTGCATCTCAGTGCAAGAGGCGTCACTACGGACCCTGATTCAATTCCAGGCTGTGTCACAAACGGCCATGTTGGGAGTCCCATAGGACGGCACATAATTGGCCCAGCGTCATCTGGGTTAGGGTTTGGCCAGGGTAGGCCATCTTTGACTAGACTGACTTGTCTAGTTAAATAAAAATATATATATATACAGTTGAAGTCAGAAGTTTACATACACTTAGGTTGGAGTCATTAAAACTTGTTTTTCAACCACTCCACAAATTTGTTGTTAACAAGCTAT
This sequence comes from Oncorhynchus mykiss, assembly GCF_013265735.2. NCBI lineage: Eukaryota > Metazoa > Chordata > Actinopteri > Salmoniformes > Salmonidae > Oncorhynchus > Oncorhynchus mykiss. Next base: position 46,985,747 of record NC_048582.1, read on the forward strand.
AGTTTTGGCAAGTCGGTTAGGACATCTACTTTGTGCATGACACAAGTCACTTTCCAACAATTGTTTACAGACAGATTATTTCACTTATAATTCACTGTATCACAATTCCAGTGGGTCAAAAATGTAGATACACTAAGTTGACTGTGCCTTGAAACAGCTTTGAAAACTACAGAAAATTGTGTCATGGCTTTAGAAGCTTCTGATAGGCTAATTGACATAATTTGAGTCAATTGGAGGTGTACCTGTGGATGTAATTCAAAGCCTACCTTCAAACTCAGTGTCTCATGGGAACATCAAAAGAAATCAGCCAAGACCTCAGAAAAACAAATTGCAGACCTCCACAAGTCTGGTTCATCCTTGGGAGCAATTTCCAAACGCCTGAAGGTACCACGTTCATCTGTACAAACAATAGTACGCAAGTATAAACACCATGGGACCACGCAGCCATCATACCGCTCAGGAAGGAGACGCGCTCTGTATCCTAGAGATGAAAGTACTTTGGTGAAAAGCGCAAATCAATCCCAGAACAACAGCAAAGGAACTTGTGAAGATACCTGTATCTATATCCACAGTAAAACGCATCTTATATCGACATAACCTGAAAGGCCGCTCAGCAAGGAATAACCCACTGCTCCAAAACCACCATATAAAAGCCAGACTACGGTTTGCAACTGCACATGGGGACAAAGATCGTACTTTTTGTAGAAATGTCCTCTGGTCTGATGAACCAAAAACAGAACTGTTTGGTCATAATGACCATCGTTATGTTTGGAGGAAAAAGGGGGAGGCTTGCAAGCCGAAGAACACCATCCCAACCATGAATCACGGGGGTGGCAGCATCATGGTGTCGGGGTGCTTTGCTATAAGAGGGACTGGTGCACTTCACAAAATAGATGGCATCATGAGGGGGAAAATGATGTGGTTATATTGAAGCAACATTTCAAGACATCAATCAAATTTATTGATAAAGCCCTTCTTACATCAGCTGATGTCACAAAGTGCTCTACATAAACCCAACCGAAAGTCCTATTCCTATTCTGGCAGTGCCGGTTGGAGATTATAACAAAACATGACATCAGTCAGGAAGTTAAAGCTTGGTCGCAAATGGGGCTTCCAAATGGACAATGACCCAAAGCATACTTCCAAAGTTGTGGCAAAATGGCTTAAGGACAACGAAGTCAAGGTATTGGAGTGGCCATCACAAAGCCAAAATTTGAGGGCAGAACTGAAAAAGCGTGTGTGAGCAAGGAGGCCTACAAACCTGACTCAGTTACACCAGCTCTGTCAGGAGGTACTGGCCAAAATTCACCCAACTTATTGTGGGAAGCTTGCGGAAGGCTACCCAAAACATTTGACCCAAGTTAAACAATTTAAAGGCAATGCTACCAAGTACTAATTGAGTGTATGTAAACTTCTGACCCACTGGGAGTGTGATGAAAGAAATAAAAGCTGAAATAAAATCACTCTGTACCATTATTCTGACATTTCACATTCTTAAAATAATGTGGTGATCCTAACTGACCTAAGACAGGGTATTTTTACTAGGATTAAATGTCAGGAATTGAAAAACTGGGTTTAAATGTATTTGGCTAAGGTGTATGTAAACTTCTGACTTCAACAGAATACACTACCATTCAAAACTTTGGGGTCAGTTAGAGAGGACATTAAAATAACAAAATTCATCAGAAATACAGTGCAGGCATTGTTAATGTTGTAAATGACGATTGTAGCTGGAAACGGCAGTTTTTTTTAAAGAATATCTACATAGGCGTACAGAGGCCCATTATCAGCAACCATCAATCTTGTGTTCCAATGGCACATTGTGTTAGCTAATCCAAGTTTATCATTTTGAAAGGCTATTTAATCATTACAAAACCCTTTTACAATTATGTTAGCACAGCTGAAAACTTGTTTTGATTAAATAAGCAATAAAACTGTCCTTCTTTAGACTAGATTACAGGCTCAAAATGGCCAGAAATGGCAATGCCATGCGAGAAATTGCCAAGAACCTGAAGATCTCATACAACGCTGTGTACTACTCCCTTCACAGAACAGGGCAAAATGGCTCTAATCAGAACAGAAAGAGAAGCGGGAGGCCCTGGTGCACAACTGAGCAAGAGGACAAGTACATTAGAGTGTCTAGTTTGAGAAACAGACGCCTCACAATTCCTCAACTGGCAGCTTCACGAAATAGTACCCGCAAAACACCAGTCTCAACGTCAACACTGAAGAGGCGACTCTGAGATGCTGGCCTTCTAGGTACATTCCAGGTGACTACCTCATGAAGCTGGTTGAGAGAATGCCAAGAGTGTGCAATGCTGTCATCAAGGCTACTTTGAAGAATGTTTAACACTTTTTTGTTTACTACATGATTCCATATGTGTCATTTCATTATTTTGATGTCTTCACTATTATTCTAAAATGTAGACAATAGTACAAATAAAGAGAAAATCTGGAATGAGTATGTGTCCAAACTTTTGACTGGTACTGTATATATGCACATACACAGGTAACTGGCAAAATAATGTAAGCACCATTAAATTACACAAAGTATATTGAAAGCAGGTGCTTCCACAGGTTTAGTATCTAAGTTAATTTAGCAATTAACATCCCATCATGGGGGAGGTGGGGGGTGGTCATGTATACAAATACTGGGCAGGACATTATCTTGGCCATTATTTTGGCTACCATGGCTATGCCACCATCCACAGGGCACAAGTGGTTAGTGAATGGTTTGATGAGAATGAAAATGATATGTACAACATGCCACGGCCAGAAAATTATGGTGGAAAATAAGTAATTTGGTCAATAACAAAAGTTTCTCAATACTTTGTTATATACCCTTTGTTGGCAATGACAGAGGTCAAACGTTTTCTGTAAGTCTTCACAAAGTTTTCACACACTGTTGCTGGTATTTTGGCCCATTCCTCCATGCAGATCTCCTCTAGAGTGATGTTTTGGGGCTGTTGCTGGGCAACACAGACTTTCAACTCCCTCCAAAGATTTTCTATGGGGTTGAGATCTGGAGACTGGCTAGGCCACTCCAGGACCTTGAAATGCTTCTTACGAAGCCACTCCTTCGTTGCCCGGGCGGTGTGTTTGGGATCATTGTCATGCTGAAAGACCCAGCCACGTTTCATCTTCAATGCCCTTGCTGATGGAAGGAGGTTTTCACTCAAAATCTCATGTTACATGGCCCCATTCATTCTTTCCTTTACACGGATCAGTCGTCCTGGTCCCTTTGCAGAAAAACAGCCCTAAAGCATGATGTTTCCACCCCCATGCTTCACAGTAGGTATGGTGTTCTTTGGATGCAGCTCAGCATTCTTTGTCCTCCAAACACGACAAGTTGGGTTTTTACCAAAAAGTTATATTTTGGTTTCATCTGACCATATGACATTCTCCCAATCTTCTTCTGGGTCATCCAAATGCTCTCTTCAGACGGGCCTGGACATGTACTGGCTTAAGCAGGGGGACACGTCTGGCACTGCAGGATTTGAGTCCCTGGTGGTGTAGTGTGTTACTGATGGTAGGCTTTATTACTTTGGTCCCAGCTCTCTGCAGGTCATTCACTAGGTCCCCCCGTGTGGTTCTGGGATTTTTGCTCACCGTTCTTGTGATAATTTTGACCCCACGGGGTGAGATCTTGCGTGGAGACCCAGATAGAGGGAGATTATCAGTGGTCTTGTATGTCTTCCATTTCCTAATAATTGCTTCCACAGTTGATTTCTTCAAACCAAGCTGCTTACCTATTGCAGATTCAGTCTTCCCAGCCTGGTGCAGGTCTACAATTTTGTTTGTGGTGTCCTTTGACAGCTCTTTGGTCTTGGCCATAGTGGAGTTTGGAGTGTGACTGTTTGAGGTTGTGGACAGGTGTCTTTTATACTGATAACAAGTTCAAACAGGTGCCATTAATACAGGTAATGAGAGGAGGACAGAGGAGCCTCTTAAAGAAGTTACAGGTCTGTGCGAGCCAGAAATCTTGCTTGTTTGTAGGTGACCAAATACTTATTTTCCACCATAATTTGCAAATAAATTCATAAAAAATCATACAATGTGATTTTCTGGATGTTTTTTTCTCATTTTGTCTGTCATAGTTGAAGTGTAAATTACAGGCCTCTCTCATCTTAAGTGGGAAAACTTGCACAATTGGTGGCTGACTAAATACTTTTTTGCCCCACTGTATACACACACACACACACAAGTAATACCTGCACTTTCCATGACAGACTGACCAGGTGAATCCAGGTGGAAGCTATGATCTCTTATTGATGTAATTTGTTAAATCCACTTCAATCAGTGTAGATGAAGGGGAGGAGACAGGTTAAAGAAGGATATTTAAGCCTCGAGACAATTGAGACATGGATTGGGTATGTGTGCCATTCAGAGGGTGTGTAAGACAACATATTTAAGTGTCTTTGAACAGGGTATGGTAGTAGGTGC